>NW_027467782.1:66471607-66514848 GCF_004210375.1 Tachypleus tridentatus | reverse complement strand
ATGGTTTGAGTCTGGCTGGTCGTTGAGTTCTGTGGAACTGGGATAGAAGTCTGGCAGGAACTGTCCTTTTCTTTCTTGAACTACTGTAACTTGGCGTGTTGCCAACAATGGTGTTGTCTTCTTCTGAGTCGGGTTGTCGTTGAATCCGTCTTCGTGTTTCTTCTAATACGGTCTGGAATCGGCGGTATTTTGGTATTTTCCTGTTGGAAGATTTCCGTTGGTTGTTTACGATATCTGGGTGCTTGGTTTGAACCATTCTTGAGTGGTCGTCGATGTGGGCGTTCGGCTCTAAAATGAAATATATGATAATAGCAGCCATCTCGTAAAATACAGTCGGCACTGTACTTCGATGTTGTCACTATCTTCATGAAGTGTGTGGGATGATTACTGTTCTTAGAATAAATTCGATGAACTGCGTATACCTTGGCTTGTATTTGGGGTTCTATGGTTTGTCCAATTTCTTCTGGTTGAATTGATGGGTCGACGCCCTGAGGAATACAGAATAAAGATTGACTGGACTTTTCGTTGGGGAACAACTTACTTTAAATTCAGTGTTCCATGGCTGGCACAGATAGGTTTGGTCTGCAGTAGTGGCTGGTTGGATGAGGATTCCTCCCCGGCGTAAAATACGGGTCCTGGACGGTTCGATGGTTGCCCCAGGCTTGGCTCTGGCGATCAACGTGGCGACTTGGTACGGCGTGAGGTTCGGCGGTAAGCCGTCGACGATTACAGGCGGCACCAACGGCCTGACTGGCGAGGATTTCGCCTTCTATTCAGGAATAGCATATTGGCACGTCTGACTTGCTCGGTGACTAGCTCAGGTCTCTCGAAACCCCTAAACCTAAACTTGGGCTAAACTAAACTAAACTAACGTGGCAGGGGTTCAGTTTAGAGAGAGAGAAACAGAAGAGTTCTCTCTCCAACTGGGGTGTTCAGGAACTTTATAGTTCCTCTTCGTCCCCTTCGTGGATTGTTATTAGGATTAAGTGGTGGTTTTTTTTTTTTATTATTATTTTAATAAATTAATTATCGTTATTATTCTTGACTTTTGGGGGGAATGTCTCACTAAATGGTCTTTTGGGTGGAGGCAAAGGTAGCAGTGGAAAGAAGGAAAGGTCGGGACCTGTCTCGAAAAGAAAAAGTTGGTAGATGTGAACATGAATGTAATTCATTCAAGTTCAGATCAAATCAAACGGCCCTGATTCTGGGTCTGGCAAAGGTTGCCTGGGCTGGGATCTAGAAATCCAATGCCTGAAGATTTTGATGGGGGAAACGGGAGTACCCTGAGAAAACCCACTTTCACACGACAGGCGCCGAAAGTTTTGCCTGTCGTGTGCCCTGTACCTGAAAAAAAAAGGAATTCATGTTAATAACATAGTTTTTATGTATTTAAACTCTTTGTTGAGTGGATTGTGATTCTTGAAATATGTTGTATGGTGATATGTATTTTGTTGGTGCACTTGATAATTTGTGTAGTGATGCCGTTAGTTTGTTTCTGTTTTCTGCTTTTCGATAATATTTCAGAGAAAGTTCTGTTATTCTATCTCTTATAGTTGGTAAATTACTAATTTGGTGTAGATAATTTGTTGGTGTAAAAGATGGTAAACTGAATGCGGATTTTAATATTTTGTTTTGTTGCACTTGGATTTTTTGGAGTGTGTTGTTTGACATGTTGTATAATACTTTGACATCCGTACTCTATTAGTGGACGGATGTAAGCCTTGTATATTTGTATAATGGTGTTCGGTGCGCATTTTGATTGTTTACCAGTTATAGTCTTTAGATATGAAATCCTTTTCTTATTGATGAGTGTATATTGTTTATGTGTTTTTCCATGTTAGTTTTGTGTCGAAAGTGACGCCAAGGAATGTGATGTTTTTTGCTCATGTTGATGGTTGTGTTTCCAAGTGATAGATTTATTTTTCTAGATTTTTCTTTGCTTCTTTAGTTTTCTATAGAAGGTGATTGCTTGTGTTTTTGTCGGATTTAACACGACACTCTCCACTTGTTGCTCCATGTTGAGACGTTGTTTAGTGATTCTTGTACGCGAGACATGGCCATTACTGGGTTTCTGGAGGTGCTCCAGATTGCGATGTCATCTGCGTATTGTGAATTGTGTGTGTATGTTAGATTTGGAAAAGGTATGTCACTGACGAAAATTATGTAAAGAAGTGGAGAGAGGACTGATCCTTGGGGCACTCCTGCCGTTATATTAAATAATTTGGATATGGTTTTATTGACTTTTACTTGTGCTGTTCTATTGGTTAAAAAATTTGAAATCCATTTGACTATCGTAGGATTTATTTGTAGGTGGTTTAGTTTGTATATGATGGCATTGTGCCAAACGCTGTCGAATGCTTTTTTTGACATCTAGGAATACCCCTGATGGTTACTTGATTGTTGTTGTAAGCTTTGTATATTGATTCGGTGAGTCGTGTGAGGTGATCTGTTGTTTGTCTATTTTTTCTGGAGGCATTTTGAGATTCTGGAAGGATGTTGTTTGATTCGCAAAATGGAGGAGACGGTTGGAGATAATTCTCTCCATCAGTTTGCCAAGGCAGCTTAACAGACTGATGGGGCGGAAATTATCTGGATTTGTTCTGTTAGTTTGTTTCTTGGGGATCGTTGTTATGATGGCTTTTTTCCACGTGTCAGGGTAATACCCCTGTCGCTAATGAAATGTTCATGATGTTTGTGAGGTGTTGTAGTAGGAGAGTGGAACTTTTTTTGAGAATAATATTTGGTATTTGGTCATGTCCGGGGGAAGTGTTCTTCAAGTTTTTGATATTAATCTTTAGTTCGGTTATGGTTATTTTTCTATTGATTGAATTTGAGTATGCTTCTAGTGTCTCTCCGGGAATCCTGGTGAGAATGAAGCTTGGTTTGCATTTATGTAGTTGTTGACATGGTGTTGGTGTTGTGTGTCGAAATCTACTGAGTTTAAATCGCTAAAAGCGGATTTGTAATAGTCAGCTAATAAGTCAGCTTTCTCTTCGTCCGTCCTTGCGATTTTATTGTTGTGTGTGATGTGTTGTAACATGTGATTTGTGTTTTGTCTGACGCAATACTCTTGAATTTTTTCCAGAATTCTTTTGGGTTTTTCTTGGTTTTTCTAAGTTTTGCAGAAGTTATGCCAATTGTTTTCTCTGACTTTTTAATTTCTTGTTTAATTTTGTATTTGTTCTATTGATTTCTGTTTTAATGTGTGGATCACGTGTGATGTAGTGTATTCGTCGTAATTGTCTGCGTTTGATTATTAGTGCGTGAATTTCTGGTGTTAGAGTCCATTGAATAAGTGATTGTTTTCTTTTGATTTAGGAATTGTGTTTTTTGTGGCTTTCTTTATGGCTTCTGTAATTTGATCAACATATTTGTCTAGTTCTGTTTTGTTGTTTACATGTTCGATTGGGTGGGGTAGGTATGAGTCCAGAGAGGCATTAAAAGTGAGCCAGTCTGTTTCAGTGTAGGTGTATGCGGAAGGAGTCACGTACGCCACAGCCAGGTGGCGCGGGTGAATCATACATGATACGGGGAAGTGGTCACTGGTGATTTCATCATGCACTTTAAAGTTAGATATTCTATTAACCATGTCCTTGGGAGCGATGATGAAATCGAGTACATCATATGAGCCGTTGGCGGCTGAGAAGTGTGTAGGTGTATTGTCATTAATTAAGTGCATTTTATTGCTAGAAATAAAATTTTTTTATGCAGGATCCTCTGCGTGTGTCTCTATTACCCCTTAATTCTGTGTGCGGTGAATTAAAGTCTCCAATAATAATTGGTTTGGGTTTACGATTAACACATTTTGAAGGAAGTTAATGTCGATATTTTGGTTGGTGAGCAATATATGGCTAGAATCGGAATAGTTAGCCGGTTGTTAAAGTGTATGTTACAAAAAAATGGTCTCATTAATGTCAGATTTAAATGAATCTTCTATCGAGATTAGATGCGATATTTTTGTACTAAAGTGTTATTATACCTCTGTTGTTTTCTGAGTGAGGTATGTTGTGTGAGATGAACTGGGATTGTGGTGTTTTGTTTCTCTGTGCAAAGTGTTTCTGAAATGATGATTATGTTGGCGTTTATATGTTTGTTTATGTTGTATATTTCTAACCTTTGTCTTTAAGATTTCCTGGCAGTTGATGTGTAAGATTTTAATGTGTTGTATCATTGTGTTGTTTTATTTCCCTCGCGTGAATTTTGAGTGAAAGATGGTGTGGTTTCAGGTGAGGGAGGTTAAAATAGTGACTTGCAAGGCTGCAAACAGCCTTGAGTGACTCGTGCCTCGATTCGAATGAGGGGAGATCACCAATTCTATCAGCATTGCTAGCAAGTTTGTGGTGAAATCTGTTGGGTTAAATGCTTGTGTTGTTTTGGGCGTGTTACGTCCGCGTAAGTACGTGTTGGTTGAGGTTGAGCGTGTTTGATTTGCGAGTCGGTTGGAGTTGGTAGTAAGGTTGTTTGGTGTTGTTTTGGTAGCCGTGGGTTTGATTATTGATGTTCGTGGTTTTGAAAAGGAATCTGTTACGTATTTGGGTGTATTTGGGGCAGCCTTTGTAACTGGCTGCGTGGGGGGCCCTGACAGTTGGCGCATCTAACTTGGTTACGCTCGTTAGGGACACTGAGCGACCTCGTCCTAAACTTGGGCAAAATTCAGATCAGCGTTTAAATTGCGCGCTGCAGGATTGAAAAGTAGCCAATAGCATTTTGGTTTGCGAATTGATAGCTGTACTTGAAGCGCGGGCCGTCACAGGCGACTCAATATATCCTCGTTCAATCCTACAAAGTTGATAAAACTAAGTGAGTGAACAGTGTAAATACACATAAAACTATGTTATTAACATGAATTCCTTTTTTTTTTCAGGTACAGGGCTTTTGACAGGCAAAACTTTCGGCGCCTGTCGTGTGAAAGTGGGTTTTCTCGGGTACTCCTGTTTCCCCACATCAAAAATCTTCAGGCATTGGATTTCTAGATCCCAGCCCAGGCAACCTTTTGCCAGACCCAGAATCGGGCCGTTTGATTTGATCTGAACTTGAATGAATTACATTCATGTTCACATCTACCCAACTTTTCTTTTCGAGACAGGTCCCGACCTTTCCTTCTTTCCACTGCCACCTTTGCCTCCACCCAAAGACCATTTAGTGAGACATTCCCCACCCAAAAGTCAAGAATAATAACGATAATTAATTTATTAAAATAATAATAATAATAAAAAAAACCACCACTTAACTCTAATAACAATTCACGAAAGGGGACGAAGAGGAACTATAAAGTTCCTGAACACCCCAGTTGGAGAGAGAGAACTCTTCTGATTTCTCTCTCTCTAAACTGAACCCCTGCCACGTTAGTTTAGTTTAGTTTAGTTTTAGTTTTAGTTTTAGTGTAATAGTCACAATACGTATTCATTCCACATAGTGAGTACCGTGTTTTACTGTCTATTTTTCGTTCTTAGTTTCAGAGAAAAACTAAGGGAAAATGTCTGGGCGAGGCAAAGGTGGCAAAGTGAAGGCCAAGGCTAAATCCTGTTCAAGCAGAGCTGGACTCCAGTTTCCAGTCGGGCGTATACATCGTCTCCTTCGAAAAGGAAACTATGCCGAGCGAGTAGGAGCTGGAGCACCCGTCTACCTCGCTGCTGTCTTGGAGTACCTGGCTGCTGAAGTTTTGAGTTAGCAGGTAACGCTGCACGTGATAACAAGAAGACTAGGATCATTCCTCGTCACTTGCAACTTGCCATTCGTAATGACGAAGAACTCAACAAGTTGCTACAGGGTGTTACTATCGCCCAGGGAGGCGTTCTGCCAAACATTCAGGCTGTCTTATTGCCCAAGAAGACCGAAAAGAAGTAAGTCGGTAAATATTAACAATATATCAAACGGCCCTTTTCAGGGCCACCACCTCCTGATGGAGAGATAGTACAGTTCCTTCGCCATACATCTCGTGTTAATAATTTTCACAGAACACGCAACAAAAGGCGTGTCTCTTGTGTACGACAAACCTTATTATCCCATCTTCCATAATACATAAATAAATAAATAATCATAAAACAAAACGTTTTACTACGATTCATTATAGTACTTGCTATATAAGTAGATCGTCACAGTTAGGTTTTCTCTTATACCAGCATAACGATACGTTGTTGACAGTGTTCACTGTCGTAACCAGACTATGTTCGTCTTTCTAAGTAAGCTGAGTAGTATGTGTAGTTCGTAAGCTATTGCCATTTCTTTTCAATATTCTTAACCTGAAAGGAATGTACCTACCTTCATAGATGTCGTTACACGGAAAGAGAAAAATGAAAACAAACCAATACGTCATTTTCTGCAGCACAATAATATATTTCGAAGGAGAACAAGAAAACACACCAACTTCGTAATATGAAATTTTATACTTCTCTCCAGGCACATAACTAGATTAAATATCGAACATGCAGGAATTTTTTGAAAACTGTTTCATGCACGTCGAGTAAGTGTAATAATTTAAAAGGTTCCTTGATAAAGTAAAACGAAAGAAGACTTAACTCACAAACTTTCGTAAGAGAAAAGACGGCTGCTGCTAAACTACAACTCCTTGCATTTCTTACGTGCAAATTCAACTTGAAAAGATGTATGTTACTAACATAGTACAAGTAGTCGTGATGTGTGCGAATGGCATACTCTTTGTTCAGGATGTGGTGGCCCTGAAAAGGGCCGTTTGTTTATTGGCGAGGGTAAGTTACAATACTCTCTCTCTATTTAGGCTCGTTCCCCTCGAATTCTACGTGCGAGTTGGATGTCTTTCGGCATGATGGTCACTCTCTTTGCGTGAATGGCACACAGGTTAGTGTCTTCGAAGAGACCCACCAAGTACGCCTCACTGGCCTCCTGAAGAGCCATGACAGCAGAGCTCTGGAATCTAAGGTCAGTCTTGAAGTCCTGGGCAATTTCTCTCACCAGTCTCTGGAAAGGTAATTTTCGAATGAGCAGCTCAGTTGACTTCTGGTATCGACGGATTTCACGGAGGGCTACTGTTCCTGGCCTGTAACGATGAGGTTTCTTTACACCTCCTGTTGCTGGAGCGCTCTTTCGGGCAGCTTTAGTGGCCAGTTGTTTTCTTGGTGCTTTTCCGCCCGTGGATTTTCTTGCAGTTTGTTTCGTGCGAGCCATAATTTCGTTTTGTCCGTGCTATATTACAAACGTACGTAGAACTACAATCCTACTACACTCTTCGACTTCCGTGCTAAGAATGATCATCGTTCCAAGTTTGACTGTGTGGGTATTTGGGTATTGATGTTGTTAAATACCCAGGAGGGTCAGGTACATTTGACCTCTTCCTCCCTCCCGAACGATTATAGCGTCTGTCTTTAGGGTTTTTTTTTTTTTTTTTTTTAAAGCTTTGGGCCAGAGTAAAAGTATAACATCATACTCAGGTCCATTTCAGGGCTCAGTCCATGCATGGACGAACAAGGAGTTTTTTTTTTTTCTCCATTTAATTTTTTTTTTTTTTTTTGTATTTTCATATATATATATATTTTTTTTGTATTTTTTCTCCTTTTTCTCGATTGAGAGAATGCTACTACTACTTGTAGTAACACAAACACACAGAAAAGAAAGTAATAATAATTATTATTATTCAATACTTGAATAATAATTCAAAAAGAGAAGAAAATAAAAATAATAATAATGATTAAAAAAGAAAATAATAATTATAAAAATAAAAAGAAACAAGGACTAAGTGTCTAGTGCATTGTGGCCAGCTTGTGTTACATTTCTTAAATATATGTTAAAAGGGGAGAGGTATTTAGTACCATTTACATCATGTACGTGATATCTGTCGAGATCACACATTAAGTCATTTTTGTGCCAATTCTTATTGAAATATTTTAGAGAATTATGCAAGAGTCTTTCAGCTATTGTATCTATGTTTGCATACTTGTGCATGAATGTGGTTGAGGTGCTACGTGGTACTTTGTATGCTGAAGTTAGTACAGAATTTTGTATACGTTGAAGTTTCTGTACATGTGTGGGTGCTATGTTAATCCAGGCAGGTGATGCATATTCTATTGTTGGTCTAATGTACGTTTTGTAGATTTTAAGTATGTTGTCTGGTGATGTTCCTTGGATTTTACCTGAAAGACTTCTTGCATAGTTTGCTCTTTTCCAGATTCGTGTCAGTACATTTTTAATATGTGGTAGCCACGTTAATTTTGAGTCATAGGTTAGACCTAGAAATTTAGCAGAAGTAGCAGTCAGTAAAAGTGATCCATTCATATAGAGTTTTGGTGGATCTTTTTTCAGCTTATTCAGTCTGCTGAATACTATGACTTGGGTTTTTGGAATATTAATTTTGATTCTGTATTTCTGGCAGTATTCTTCGATGTTATTTAGGACTGGTTGTAGGTTCGTTGCTGCTATTGACGGAGTGGGGGCACTTTTCCAGACTGCTACATCGTCAGCGAACTGTGATGCATAACCTAAATTTAGGTCCGACAGAGGCATATTACTCACGTACATGATAAATAATATAGGGCTAACAACCCCTCCCTGCGGGACTCCTGCTTCGGGTGAAAAGGACCCTGAGTGGGCCCCATTTACATTTACTTTACACATTCTGTTATCCAGGAAGTTGGACAGCCAGCGAATAGTTTCCTGGGGTAATGCCATTTCAAGCAATCTATGTCTTAAGCCGTTATGCCACACTGTGTCAAATGCTTTCTCAATGTCGAGAAAGCAAGCTACAGTGCATTCTTTTTGTTGAAGCTGTCGGTAATTGATTCTGTAAGTCGAATCAGGTGGTCTGTAGTTTGGCGGTTTTTCGAAATCCGTTTTGAATTTCTGGTAATTTTGAATTTTCTTCTAAGTAAACTGACAGACGATTACTAATTATCCTCTCTAATACTTTGCCAATACAACTGGTTAAGCTAATCGGGCGGTAGTTGTTTGGTTTATTCGCTGACTTTCCTTCTTTCTGGAACATTAATACTATTGCTTCCTTCCAAGAAACGGGGATATATCCAGCTGATAGTGAGAGATTAAATAGCGCTGTTAGGTGTTCATATAATCTCTGAGTGCCTTGTTTTAGGAGGATAGCTTGAATACCATCTTCTCCAGGAGCTTTGTTTTTTGTGTTTTTTAATAGCAGTTACTACTTCTGTAACAGTGATATGTTTTACCAGTTGATGAGTGCTCCAGTCTTTTGTTTTTTCTTGGTGTGTAATATTGTTGACTGGAAATTTAGGTGTAAAAATGCTTCTGTTTTGGTCAATAAAGTTTGTGACTGTATTATAAAAGTATCTGTTCATGTCTGGTTCATGATGTGTTTTGAACGTGTTTTCTAGGTGTTTTTAAATATCTCGGCTTTTTTTCTGTGTTAGTGTATGCTGTTTCTCCATCCAGTTCCAGTGGTGGATATACTGTGTTTGTTGTTCCTGTGTTTGTAAATCTTTTCAAATGTGTCCAGAATTGTTTAGGATCAGTTTTATGATTTAGATCGGAACAGAAGGTGTCCCAGTTTTCTTGTTTCTGTTATCGTTCCAAGGCGCTTTTGTTTATCTTTTCAAACTTTGCGCTTTCCGTTCGAGAGAGCTTCTCATTGGTCGTGCTCCACCAATCATTGTACAGGACGCAGAGTCGAGACGCCATTGGACAAAGAGTTGTGATTCTCAATCCTAGTTTGCACCACTTTTTTGGTTTCTGAAGCAACTTTGGATTGTAATACTCAAACAAAACGGTATAGCAATACGTTACCAATATTCGAATGAAATATAATTCTTACTGATGGTACTTTCTTATCGTCTGAAAGATATGTGTAAGAATCTTTATTTTATTTTTATTTATATTTTAATTTTATTTTACATAGTTATTCTGCTGGGACATATTTCCTTTCGAGAAGTACATGTACATTTTGTCCAGTCCACCAAGTAACCTCGTGAATATCTAGATGGAAGTTGTTTTCGGTAAAAATAAATAATAATATGATCCAACACATTTCTTTGATGGTTCTTAGTTAGTTCTCAATAAATGTTTTCAGTTTCTATGATCACAGTTTTGCTGTTCAACGTTAAGCGACGAGGAGCTTTCCGAGAGGGCCGCGCTAAGATTATATAGTGTTACCGATAGTGGTTGTTTTCGTTTTTTGAGCTGTTCGAGCAGAGATTATTCTTTAATATTTCTACATTTACGCCATGTCTGGAAGAGGAAAAGGTGGCAAGGGTCTCGGTAAAGGTGGAGCAAAACGTCATCGTAAGGTTCTCAGAGACAATATCCAGGGTATCACGAAGCCAGCCATCAGACGTCTAGCTCGCAGAGGCGGTGTAAAGCGCATCTCTGGTCTCATCTACGAAGAAACCCGAGGTGTTTTGAAAGTTTTCTTGGAAAACGTAATCCGTGATGCTGTTACCTACACGGAGCACGCCAAAAGAAAGACTGTGACCGCCATGGATGTAGTGTATGCTCTGAAACGACAGGGTCGCACTCTGTACGGATTCGGAGGTTAAATATTCACTTTATAACAAAAAAAACGGCCCTTTCAGGGCCACCACCTCTAATGAAGAGATACCACATTTTCGTACTTCTTATAATTCTCTCAAGTACTCGTACAAGTACACAAATTGCTTACTAGCTAACTCCTTTTCACACAATACGATTTCTACCTCCCTCACTCGGAAACGTTATATATATATATCTGTTAAGTTAAGGATAAACATTATGCTTTGCAAGTTAACTTTAGTGAAATAACTTATGTTATAAGAACTGGTAGTGCGTAATTAGGAATTGTTTGGTTAGTGTTCATTTCCAAGTTTACTCTGTGTGCATGTTACTTTATACATCATTTAGAGAAACAGGTAGATAAAATATGTTAGGGGTAAATCCCGTTATCTTATTAATAGAAATAACACTCGCCAATGAAGAAGCGTTACGCTTATTGAGTACACATACACTTAGAGAGACGAATGAATGTCTTGCTCAATTGTTAATTTCTATTCAAAAGATGAAACTTGCAAGCTTATTAGATACCACTCTAAAGTTTTCTATCTCCGAAAATGTGTGTAAACATAGACTCTACAATAAAATATTCCTTAATTAATGATGTCAGAAAGGTCGACGAAGCCAAGAACACTGCGTTTCAAAACTGCATCGTTATTTCTATATATATAAATATTATATATATTAATCAACCTTCAGAGGAAGTATAAAAAGAAATAAATTAACGATTCAAGGCATCTTATTGAAATCGAATATGTGTTATATGATTGTATCGACGAACACTAGTTTCGTTTCTCATTTGTCACGAACTCTCACCAGTTTGCTTTCAAACTGGCTTAGGTGGCCTGTAATCGTTTTGCTGTTTGAATATTCTTTGTAATGCACTGTTTACGATAATAAGGATCGAAAACAATTTCTGAATAAGGAATAGAAACTACTTTTCTGTGTTGTTCGGGAGAATTTCTTTGTAGCGTGGAACAAGCTTCTGCACTTAGCACTACCCAACATGAAATGAAATGACGACGTGTTAGAGACTGCCTCGTTTCTAACGTGATATTCCGATGATATAATGCTCTCTTACAAATACTCTACTTTCATTTGAGGGTGTGTGATATAGATATTCGATGTGAAATGTTTTGTTTACTTGAAACACTCTATGATGTGACTTGAGAAACGATTAGAAAAACTTCTGTATCCTAAAGAAGCTTCTCATTCGCACTGGTGCACGATTTTATGGTAAAAATGCCACCATTGACGAATCGTGGATAGACCTATCTATAGAAGAAAGATCGAACTTTCGTTTAGTAGACCTTAGGAAAAATTTTGGAAATTCGAAACTTCTCAAAAGGAACCCAGAATTGTGTGAACAAACACAGCCGGATGATACGTTCAGACGCGAGAAATGGCGACCCCAGCTGACTTCTCTCAGTTAGATGAAGCTCTCAATTACGGCCGCTCTCTCTTTACTTAAGGTCTTCACGTGCTTGTGCTCGTATTTTTCAACCAGTAGAAAGATTAATAAATAAAAAAAGCTTTAAAAATGGCTGATGCGACGGCGCCTACCACGGCTCCTTCTCCTAAGAAGGTGAGCAAACAAAAGCGAAAAAACCGAGAACGGCACCCGTACATCCTAAGGTATCCGAAATGGTAATCACTGCCATTACTTCTCTCAAAGAACGCGGAGGTTCTTCTCTCCAGGCTATCAAAAGTACATTGCTGCCAACTATAAACTCGACGTGGAGCGGATGAACCCTTTATCAAGAAGTATCTTCGATCAGCAGTGAATAGTGGCATTCTCACACAGACTAAAGGAAAAGGAGCTACGGGTTCCTTCAAGCTGAGTGCTCAAAAGAGCAAAGAGAAGGTGGTGAAAACCAAAGAAGAAAGAAGGAACGACTGCAAAGAAAAGTAAAGCCCCGAGTAAGCCCAAGAAAGTAGCTGAGAAGAAAGCAAAGACAGCTGCTAAAACCCAAGGCAAAGGCAAAACCAAAGAAAGTGGCGAAGCCAACAAAGAAACCTGCAGCCAGTAAACCGAAAGCCCCAAGAAGGCCAAAGCCGCCCCTAAAAGGCTGCTTCCAAGAAGGTGGCAGGAAAGAAATAAGTAAGCTGCTTCTTTTCCAATTTTGTGTGATATCACAAAATCAACGGCCCTTTTCAGGGCCACCATCTCCTGATAAAGAGTTTGCCATATAAGTCGTTACAGAAAAACAAACAAAACACTCATTCCGCTCGTAACAACACTTGTTATATCGAGCGAGTGAAATGGTAAAAAAATTTCTTAAAACGTTTCATGCTCAGATTTGTAGTCTAACGAACGTTCGAGAAAAGAAAGTAATGTAGTGCGACTTTATTTATTTCTTCCCTGTGCTGTTATAGATATGCTCGTTTTCAAATTATACTTAATGATTCGTAACTTTAGTTTAATTTCAATTAGTACTGCATTTAATTACATTTTAGTTTTAATCACAATTGGTCGAAGGAAAATAACTCGGGGCTCCTTCATTAATTAACTCTTTCGCAACAGTATTATACTACTAGCCACCCATATAAATTGTATGCCTCCTTACTAGTTAGTGAAGTGTACTGAGCCTTTCACAAATGTAATGGAGAAATCTATTCCGTATGCACATGCATATACGGCTGAATAGTGTGCCTTACTATTAGATTTACTAGTTATTAATAACTAATATGATTTATGCTCCTTAATAGAGGCCCCCAGTGGCACAGTGGTATGTCTGCGGACTTACACACTAAAACCGGGTTTCGATACCCGTGGTGGGCAGAGCACAGATAGCCCATTGAGTAGCTTTGTGCTTAATTCTAAACAAACCTTCTGAGAGACAATTTCTCTGTTGCTCTGTCCCTCAGACACTATTTCGTTTTCTCCCAAGCGCATGGATATTAAACATGTAATGGATGTCACTCTAAATGAAATAACTATTTCCGTGTATCGATTAACCCTCTGTCATTCTATCTTTTTTTGCTTTCTTAAATAATGAGTAGCTGTCGTTTTCTTGTTATTATCATAATTATCTTGTACCATTCGGTGACGACATGTATTGGCTGGGTGTGTATACGTTCGTTCGTCTGTCTTCATTCACTTAACTACAAACGAAAAATACTCACTGAGAGCATAGAGGTGGGAATGGAACAAAACTCTCTAATAATGTGTGTATTTCTACTCGCACGTTATAAGCATGGTTATAGAGAAAGCATGCTTGAACTGTTAATAGTGAAATAGATTCGATGTGACTTTCTCCTTTTCAAGATGTGGTGGCCCTGAAAAGGGCCGTTTGAATGAAAAGAGAAGAAGAACACATTACTTTGAACTGGTGTACTTAGTCACAGCCTTGGTCCCTTCGGAGACGGCGTGTTTGGCCAATTCTCCAGGTAAAAGCAGACGCACTGCAGTTTGGATCTCCCGGCTCGTGATAGTTGATCGCTTGTTGTAGTGAGCCAGACGAGAAGCTTCGGCAGCAATTCTCTCGAAAATGTCGTTCACGAAGCTATTCATGATAGACATAGCTTTGCTGGAGATTCCAGTATCGGGATGGACCTGCTTGAGAACCTTGTAAATGTAAATACTGAAGCTCTCCTTCCTCCTCTTCTTTCGCTTTTCTTGTCTCCAGCTCGTACGGCTTTCTGGGCCTTTCCGGCCTTCTTCACAGCTTTTCCAGACGCTTGTTGTGGAGGCATGTTGAAAAATAAACTTGGGCAAAATTCAGTCAGCGTTTAAATTGCGCGCTGCAGGATTGAAAAGTAGCCAATAGCATTTTGGTTTGCGAATTCGATAGCTGTCGCGAGAAGCGCGGCCGTCACAGGCGACTCAATATATCTCGTTCAATCCTACAAAGTTGATAAAACTAAGTGAGTGAACAGTGTAATAGTCACAATACGTATTCATTCCACATAGTGAGTACCGTGTTTTACTGTCTATTTTTCGTTCTTAGTTTCAGAGAAAACTAAGGGAAAATGTCTGGGCGAGGCAAAGGTGGCAAAGTGAAGGCCAAGGCTAAATCCCGTTCAAGCAGAGCTGGACTCCAGTTTCCAGTCGGGCGTATACATCGTCTCCTTCGAAAAGGAAACTATGCCGAGCGAGTAGGAGCTGGAGCACCCGTCTACCTCGCTGCTGTCTTGGAGTACCTGGCTGCTGAAGTTTTGGAGTTAGCAGGTAACGCTGCACGTGATAACAAGAAGACTAGGATCATTCCTCGTCACTTGCAACTTGCCATTCGTAATGACGAAGAACTCAACAAGTTGCTACAGGGTGTTACTATCGCCCAGGGAGGCGTTCTGCCAAACATTCAGGCTGTCTTATTGCCCAAGAAGACCGAAAAGAAGTAAGTCGGTAAATATTAACAATATATCAAACGGCCCTTTTCAGGGCCACCACCTCCTGATGGAGAGATAGTACAGTTCCTTCGCCATACATCTCGTGTTAATAATTTTCACAGAACACGCAACAAAAGGCGTGTCTCTTGTGTACGACAAACCTTATTATCCCATCTTCCATAATACATAAATAAATAAATAATCATAAAACAAAACGTTTTACTACGATTCATTATAGTACTTGCTATATAAGTAGATCGTCACAGTTAGGTTTTCTCTTATACCAGCATAACGATACGTTGTTGACAGTGTTCACTGTCGTAACCAGACTATGTTCGTCTTTCTAAGTAAGCTGAGTAGTATGTGTAGTTCGTAAGCTATTGCCATTTCTTTTCAATATTCTTAACCTGAAAGGAATGTACCTACCTTCATAGATGTCGTTACACGGAAAGAGAAAATGAAAACAAACCAATACGTCATTTTCTGCAGCACAATAATATATTTCGAAGGAGAACAAGAAAACACACCAACTTCGTAATATGAAATTTTATACTTCTCTCCAGGCACATAACTAGATTAAATATCGAACATGCAGGAATTTTTTGAAAACTGTTTCATGCACGTCGAGTAAGTGTAATAATTTAAAAGGTTCCTTGATAAAGTAAAACGAAAGAAGACTTAACTCACAAACTTTCGTAAGAGAAAAGACGGCTGCTGCTAAACTACAACTCCTTGCATTTCTTACGTGCAAATTCAACTTGAAAAGATGTATGTTACTAACATAGTACAAGTAGTCGTGATGTGTGCGAATGGCATACTCTTTGTTCAGGATGTGGTGGCCCTGAAAGGGCCGTTTGTTTATTGGCGAGGGTAAGTTACAATACCTCTCTCTCTATTTAGGCTCGTTCCCCTCGAATTCTACGTGCGAGTTGGATGTCTTTCGGCATGATGGTCACTCTCTTTGCGTGAATGGCACACAGGTTAGTGTCTTCGAAGAGACCCACCAAGTACGCCTCACTGGCCTCCTGAAGAGCCATGACAGCAGAGCTCTGGAATCTAAGGTCAGTCTTGAAGTCCTGGGCAATTTCTCTCACCAGTCTCTGGAAAGGTAATTTTCGAATGAGCAGCTCAGTTGACTTCTGGTATCGACGGATTTCACGGAGGGCTACTGTTCCTGGCCTGTAACGATGAGGTTTCTTTACACCTCCTGTTGCTGGAGCGCTCTTTCGGGCAGCTTTAGTGGCCAGTTGTTTTCTTGGTGCTTTTCCGCCCGTGGATTTTCTTGCAGTTTGTTTCGTGCGAGCCATAATTTCGTTTTGTCCGTGCTATATTACAAACGTACGTAGAACTACAATCCTACTACACTCTTCGACTTCCGTGCTAAGAATGATCATCGTTCCAAGTTTGACTGTGTGGGTATTTGGGTATTGATGTTGTTAAATACCCAGGAGGGTCAGGTACATTTGACCTCTTCCTCCCTCCCGAACGATTATAGCGTCTGTCTTTAGGGTTTTTTTTTTGTTTTTTTTTTAAAGCTTTGGGCCAGAGTAAAAGTATAACATCATACTCAGGTCCATTTCAGGGCTCAGTCCATGCATGGACGAACAAGGAGTTTTTTTTTTTTTTTCTCCATTTAATTTTTTTTTTTTTTTTTGTATTTTCATATATATATATATTTTTTTGTATTTTTTCTCCTTTTTCTCGATTGAGAGAATGCTACTACTACTTGTAGTAACACAAACACACAGAAAAGAAAGTAATAATAATTATTATTATTCAATACTTGAATAATAATTCAAAAAGAGAAGAAAATAAAAATAATAATAATGATTAAAAAAAAGAAAATAATAATTATAAAAAATAAAAGAAACAAGGACTAAGTGTCTAGTGCATTGTGGCCAGCTTGTGTTACATTTCTTAAATATATGTTAAAAGGGGAGAGGTATTTAGTACCATTTACATCATGTACGTGATATCTGTCGAGATCACACATTAAGTCATTTTTGTGCCAATTCTTATTGAAATATTTTAGAGAATTATGCAAGAGTCTTTCAGCTATTGTATCTATGTTTGCATACTTGTGCATGAATGTGGTTGAGGTGCTACGTGGTACTTTGTATGCTGAAGTTAGTACAGAATTTTGTATACGTTGAAGTTTCTGTACATGTGTGGGTGCTATGTTAATCCAGGCAGGTGATGCATATTCTATTGTTGGTCTAATGTACGTTTTGTAGATTTTAAGTATGTTGTCTGGTGATGTTCCTTGGATTTTACCTGAAAGACTTCTTGCATAGTTTGCTCTTTTCCAGATTCGTGTCAGTACATTTTAATATGTGGTAGCCACGTTAATTTTGAGTCATAGGTTAGACCTAGAAATTTAGCAGAAGTAGCAGTCAGTAAAAGTGATCCATTCATATAGAGTTTTGGTGGATCTTTTTTCAGCTTATTCAGTCTGCTGAATACTATGACTTGGGTTTTTGGAATATTAATTTTGATTCTGTATTTCTGGCAGTATTCTTCGATGTTATTTAGGACTGGTTGTAGGTTCGTTGCTGCTATTGACGGAGTGGGGCACTTTTCCAGACTGCTACATCGTCAGCGAACTGTGATGCATAACCTAAATTTAGGTCCGACAGAGGCATATTACTCACGTACATGATAAATAATATAGGGCTAACAACCCCTCCCTGCGGGACTCCTGCTTCGGGTGAAAAGGACCCTGAGTGGGCCCCATTTACATTTACTTTACACATTCTGTTATCCAGGAAGTTGGACAGCCAGCGAATAGTTTCCTGGGGTAATGCCATTTCAAGCAATCTATGTCTTAAGCCGTTATGCCACACTGTGTCAAATGCTTTCTCAATGTCGAGAAAGCAAGCTACAGTGCATTTTTTTGTTGAAGCTGTCGGTAATTGATTCTGTAAGTCGAATCAGGTGGTCTGTAGTTTGGCGGTTTTTCGAAATCCGTTTTGAATTTCTGGTAATTTTGAATTTTCTTCTAAGTAAACTGACAGACGATTACTAATTATCCTCTCTAATACTTTGCCAATACAACTGGTTAAGCTAATCGGGCGGTAGTTGTTTGGTTTATTCGCTGACTTTCCTTCTTTCTGGAACATTAATACTATTGCTTCCTTCCAAGAAACGGGGATATATCCAGCTGATAGTGAGAGATTAAATAGCGCTGTTAGGTGTTCATATAATCTCTGAGTGCCTTGTTTTAGGAGGATAGCTTGAATACCATCTTCTCCAGGAGCTTTGTTTTTTGTGTTTTTAATAGCAGTTACTACTTCTGTAACAGTGATATGTTTTACCAGTTGATGAGTGCTCCAGTCTTTTGTTTTTTCTTGGTGTGTAATATTGTTGACTGGAAATTTAGGTGTAAAAATGCTTCTGTTTTGGTCAATAAAGTTTGTGACTGTATTATAAAAGTATCTGTTCATGTCTGGTTCATGATGTGTTTTGAACGTGTTTTCTAGGTGTTTTTTAAATATCTCGGCTTTTTCTGTGTTAGTGTATGCTGTTTCTCCATCCAGTTCCAGTGGTGGATATACTGTGTTTGTTGTTCCTGTGTTTGTAAATCTTTTCAAATGTGTCCAGAATTGTTTAGGATCAGTTTTATGATTTAGATCGGAACAGAAGGTGTCCCAGTTTTCTTGTTTCTGTTATCGTTCCAAGGCGCTTTTTGTTTATCTTTTCAAACTTTGCGCTTTCCGTTCGAGAGAGCTTCTCATTGGTCGTGCTCCACCAATCATTGTACAGGACGCAGAGTCGAGACGCCATTGGACAAAGAGTTGTGATTCTCAATCCTAGTTTGCACCACTTTTTGGTTTCTGAAGCAACTTTGGATTGTAATACTCAAACAAAACGGTATAGCAATACGTTACCAATATTCGAATGAAATATAATTCTTACTGATGGTACTTTCTTATCGTCTGAAAGATATGTGTAAGAATCTTTATTTTATTTTTATTTATATTTTTAATTTTATTTTACATAGTTATTCTGCTGGGACATATTTCCTTTCGAGAAGTACATGTACATTTTGTCCAGTCCACCAAGTAACCTCGTGAATATCTAGATGGAAGTTGTTTTCGGTAAAATAAATAATAATATGATCCAACACATTTCTTTGATGGTTCTTAGTTAGTTCTCAATAAATGTTTTCAGTTTCTATGATCACAGTTTTGCTGTTCAACGTTAAGCGACGAGGAGCTTTCCGAGAGGGCCGCGCTAAGATTATATAGTGTTACCGATAGTGGTTGTTTTCGTTTTTTGAGCTGTTCGAGCAGAGATTATTCTTTAATATTTCTACATTTACGCCATGTCTGGAAGAGGAAAAGGTGGCAAGGGTCTCGGTAAAGGTGGAGCAAAACGTCATCGTAAGGTTCTCAGAGACAATATCCAGGGTATCACGAAGCCAGCCATCAGACGTCTAGCTCGCAGAGGCGGTGTAAAGCGCATCTCTGGTCTCATCTACGAAGAAACCCGAGGTGTTTTGAAAGTTTTCTTGGAAAACGTAATCCGTGATGCTGTTACCTACACGGAGCACGCCAAAAGAAAGACTGTGACCGCCATGGATGTAGTGTATGCTCTGAAACGACAGGGTCGCACTCTGTACGGATTCGGAGGTTAAATATTCACTTTATAACAAAAAAACGGCCCTTTCAGGGCCACCACCTCTAATGAAGAGATACCACATTTTCGTACTTCTTATAATTCTCTCAAGTACTCGTACAAGTACACAAATTGCTTACTAGCTAACTCCTTTTCACACAATACGATTTCTACCTCCCTCACTCGGAAACGTTATATATATATATCTGTTAAGTTAAGGATAAACATTATGCTTTGCAAGTTAACTTTAGTGAAATAACTTATGTTATAAGAACTGGTAGTGCGTAATTAGGAATTGTTTGGTTAGTGTTCATTTCCAAGTTTACTCTGTGTGCATGTTACTTTATACATCATTTAGAGAAACAGGTAGATAAAATATGTTAGGGGTAAATCCGTTATCTTATTAATAGAAATAACACTCGCCAATGAAGAAGCGTTACGCTTATTGAGTACACATACACTTAGAGAGACGAATGAATGTCTTGCTCAATTGTTAATTTCTATTCAAAAGATGAAACTTGCAAGCTTATTAGATACCACTCTAAAGTTTTCTATCTCCGAAAAATGTGTGTAAACATAGACTCTACAATAAAATATTCCTTAATTAATGATGTCAGAAAGGTCGACGAAGCCAAGAACACTGCGTTTCAAAACTGCATCGTTATTTCTATATATATAAATATTATATATATTAATCAACCTTCAGAGGAAGTATAAAAGAAATAAATTAACGATTCAAGGCATCTTATTGAAATCGAATATGTGTTATATGATTGTATCGACGAACACTAGTTTCGTTTCTCATTTGTCACGAACTCTCACCAGTTTGCTTTCAAACTGGCTTAGGTGGCCTGTAATCGTTTTGCTGTTTGAATATTCTTTGTAATGCACTGTTTACGATAATAAGGATCGAAAACAATTTCTGAATAAGGAATAGAAACTACTTTTCTGTGTTGTTCGGGAGAATTTCTTTGTAGCGTGGAACAAGCTTCTGCACTTAGCACTACCCAACATGAAATGAAATGACGACGTGTTAGAGACTGCCTCGTTTCTAACGTGATATTCCGATGATATAATGCTCTCTTACAAATACTCTACTTTCATTTGAGGGTGTGTGATATAGATATTCGATGTGAAATGTTTTGTTTACTTGAAACACTCTATGATGTGACTTGAGAAACGATTAGAAAAACTTCTGTATCCTAAAGAAGCTTCTCATTCGCACTGGTGCACGATTTTATGGTAAAAATGCCACCATTGACGAATCGTGGATAGACCTATCTATAGAAGAAAGATCGAACTTTCGTTTAGTAGACCTTAGGAAAAATTTTGGAAATTCGAAACTTCTCAAAAGGAACCCAGAATTGTGTGAACAAACACAGCCGGATGATACGTTCAGACGCGAGAAATGGCGACCCCAGCTGACTTCTCTCAGTTAGATGAAGCTCTCAATTACGGCCGCTCTCTCTTTACTTAAGGTCTTCACGTGCTTGTGCTCGTATTTTTCAACCGAGTAGAAAGATTAATAAATAAAAAAAGCTTTAAAAATGGCTGATGCGACGGCGCCTACCACGGCTCCTTCTCCTAAGAAGGTGAGCAAACAAAAGCGAAAAAACCGAGAACGGCACCCGTACATCCTAAGGTATCCGAAATGGTAATCACTGCCATTACTTCTCTCAAAGAACGCGGAGGTTCTTCTCTCCAGGCTATCAAAAAGTACATTGCTGCCAACTATAAACTCGACGTGGAGCGGATGAACCCTTTTATCAAGAAGTATCTTCGATCAGCAGTGAATAGTGGCATTCTCACACAGACTAAAGGAAAAGGAGCTACGGGTTCCTTCAAGCTGAGTGCTCAAAAGAGCAAAGAGAAGGTGGTGAAAAAACCAAAGAAGAAAGAAGGAACGACTGCAAAGAAAAGTAAAGCCCTGAGTAAGCCCAAGAAAGTAGCTGAGAAGAAAGCAAAGACAGCTGCTAAAACCCAAGGCAAAGGCAAAACCAAAGAAAGTGGCGAAGCCAACAAAGAAACCTGCAGCCAGTAAACCGAAAGCCCCAAGAAGGCCAAAGCCGCCCCTAAAAGGCTGCTTCAAGAAGGTGGCAGGAAAGAAATAAGTAAGCTGCTTCTTTTCCAATTTTGTGTGATATCACAAAATCAACGGCCCTTTTCAGGGCCACCATCTCCTGATAAAGAGTTTGCCATATAAGTCGTTACAGAAAAACAAACAAAACACTCATTCCGCTCGTAACAACACTTGTTATATCGAGCGAGTGAAATGGTAAAAAATTTCTTAAAACGTTTCATGCTCAGATTTGTAGTCTAACGAACGTTCGAGAAAAGAAAGTAATGTAGTGCGACTTTATTTATTTCTTCCCCTGTGCTGTTATAGATATGCTCGTTTTCAAATTATACTTAATGATTCGTAACTTTAGTTTAATTTCAATTAGTACTGCATTTAATTACATTTTAGTTTTAATCACAATTGGTCGAAGGAAAATAACTCGGGGCTCCTTCATTAATTAACTCTTTCGCAACAGTATTATACTACTAGCCACCCATATAAATTGTATGCCTCCTTACTAGTTAGTGAAGTGTACTGAGCCTTTCACAAATGTAATGGAGAAATCTATTCCGTATGCACATGCATATACGGCTGAATAGTGTGCCTTACTATTAGATTTACTAGTTATTAATAACTAATATGATTTATGCTCCTTAATAGAGGCCCCCAGTGGCACAGTGGTATGTCTGCGGACTTACACACTAAAACCGGGTTTCGATACCCGTGGTGGGCAGAGCACAGATAGCCCATTGAGTAGCTTTGTGCTTAATTCTAAACAAACCTTCTGAGAGACAATTTCTCTGTTGCTCTGTCCCTCAGACACTATTTCGTTTTCTCCCAAGCGCATGGATATTAAACATGTAATGGATGTCACTCTAAATGAAATAACTATTTCCGTGTATCGATTAACCCTCTGTCATTCTATCTTTTTTGCTTTCTTAAATAATGAGTAGCTGTCGTTTTCTTGTTATTATCATAATTATCTTGTACCATTCGGTGACGACATGTATTGGCTGGGTGTGTATACGTTCGTTCGTCTGTCTTCATTCACTTAACTACAAACGAAAAATACTCACTGAGAGCATAGAGGTGGGAATGGAACAAAACTCTCTAATAATGTGTGTATTTCTACTCGCACGTTATAAGCATGGTTATAGAGAAAGCATGCTTGAACTGTTAATAGTGAAATAGATTCGATGTGACTTTCTCCTTTTCAAGATGTGGTGGCCCTGAAAAGGGCCGTTTGAATGAAAAGAGAAGAAGAACACATTACTTTGAACTGGTGTACTTAGTCACAGCCTTGGTCCCTTCGGAGACGGCGTGTTTGGCCAATTCTCCAGGTAAAAGCAGACGCACTGCAGTTTGGATCTCCCGGCTCGTGATAGTTGATCGCTTGTTGTAGTGAGCCAGACGAGAAGCTTCGGCAGCAATTCTCTCGAAAATGTCGTTCACGAAGCTATTCATGATAGACATAGCTTTGCTGGAGATTCCAGTATCGGGATGGACCTGCTTGAGAACCTTGTAAATGTAAATACTGAAGCTCTCCTTCCTCCTCTTCTTTCGCTTTTTTTCTTGTCTCCAGCTCGTACGGCTTTCTGGGCCTTTCCGGCCTTCTTCACAGCTTTTCCAGACGCTTGTTGTGGAGGCATGTTGAAAAATAAACTTGGGCACTAAACTAAACTAAACTAAACTAAACTAACGTGGCAGGGGTTCAGTTTAGAGAGAGAGAATCGAAGAGTTCTCTCTCCAACTGGGGTGTTCAGGAACTTTGTAGTTCCTCTTCGTCCCCTACGTGAGAAATGTTTTAAAATATCCATGGAGTTTTACTTTATTTTTAACATTTCAAAATATTTGTGAGTGAGAGGAAGGACGGGAAAACTGGACGAAAGCAGCGAAAGTGAAGTGAGCCAGACTTTGGCTCGAGGATGGAGAACCCTAGCGGCTGGCGAATTGGTTTTTTAAAATTTACTGTAATTGATTAGATACCCTTGACTGGGTAAACGGCCCTTTTCAGAATGAGGCTGGGACCTACAGGTCCGATGCCAGAGATTTTGCTGTGGGGGGAAACGGGAGTACCCCGAGAAAACCCACTTTCACGGCCTGGGCGCCGAATAGTCTACCCAGACCGTGCCCGGAAGTAGCTGGGAAAGAAAAAAAAAAAAAAAACAATACAAAATTAATAAAAAAAAAAAAAAAAAAACTAAAAAAAAACAAAAACTGATGAACTACGTTGATGGTGTACGTGAAAACTGTTAGCTGCAGTCTTGTAGATCGGGTGGCAACTTCATCATGAACTTGTTTCCACACTTGAAGCCCATTGGTGCAACTGAGAAACGTGGCCTTGGTGGTGGAACTACTGGCTGTTCTTCGGTGAGTTGTTCTTCGCTGGTCTGTGATGCTTTGTTTCTTCTCGAGATTTTGGTTTGAGTTTTCTGCGTGGAGGTAGATTGTTTTTCAGTTTGTGCTGTCGCGTCGATGGTTATCTTCGTAATGGTTTGAGTCTGGCTGGTCGTTGAGTTCTGTGGAACTGGGATAGAAGTCTGGCAGGAACTGTCCTTTTTCTTTCTTGAACTACTGCAACTTGGCGTGTTGCCAACAATGGGTGTTGTCTTCTTCTGAGTCGGGTTGTCTGAATCCGTCTTCGTGTTTCTTCTAATACGGTCTGGAATCGGCGGTATTTTGGTATTTTCCTGTTGGAAGATTTCCGTTGGTTGTTTACGATATCTGGGTGCTTGGTTTGAACCATTCTTGAGTGGTCGTCGATGTGGGCGTTCGGCTCTAAAATGAAATATATGATAATAGCAGCCATCTCGTAAAATACAGTCGGCACTGTACTTCGATGTTGTCACTATCTTCATGAAGTGTGTGGGATGATTACTGTTCTTAGAATAAATTCGATGAACTGCGTATACCTTGGCTTGTATTTGGGGTTCTATGGTTTGTCTAATTTCTTCTGGTTGAATTGATGGGTCGACGCCCTGAGGAATACAGAATAAAGATTGACTGGACTTTTCGTTGGGGAACAACTTACTTTAAATTCAGTGTTCCATGGCTGGCACAGATAGGTTTGGTCTGCAGTAGTGGCTGGTTGGATGAGGATTCCTCCCCGGCGTAAAATACGGGTCCTGGACGGTTCGATGGTTGCCCCAGGCTTGGCTCTGGCGATCAACGTGGCGACTTGGTACGGCGTGAGGTTCGGCGGTAAGCCGTCGACGATTACAGGCGGCACTAACGGCCTGACTGGCGAGGATTTCGTTCTATTCAGGAATAGCATATTGGCACGTCTGACTTGCTCGGTGACTAGCTCAGGTCTCTCGAAAACCCCTAAACCTAAACTTGGGCAAAATTCAGTCAGCGTTTAAATTGCGCGCTGCAGGATTGAAAAGTAGCCAATAGCATTTTGGTTTGCGAATTCGATAGCTGTCGCGAGAAGCGCGGCCGTCACAGGCGACTCAATATATCTCGTTCAATCCTACAAAGTTGATAAAACTAAGTGAGTGAACAGTGTAATAGTCACAATACGTATTCATTCCACATAGTGAGTACCGTGTTTTACTGTCTATTTTTCGTTCTTAGTTTCAGAGAAAAACTAAGGGAAAATGTCTGGGCGAGGCAAAGGTGGCAAAGTGAAGGCCAAGGCTAAATCCCGTTCAAGCAGAGCTGGACTCCAGTTTCCAGTCGGGCGTATACATCGTCTCCTTCGAAAAGGAAACTATGCCGAGCGAGTAGGAGCTGGAGCACCCGTCTACCTCGCTGCTGTCTTGGAGTACCTGGCTGCTGAAGTTTTGGAGTTAGCAGGTAACGCTGCACGTGATAACAAGAAGACTAGGATCATTCCTCGTCACTTGCAACTTGCCATTCGTAATGACGAAGAACTCAACAAGTTGCTACAGGGTGTTACTATCGCCCAGGGAGGCGTTCTGCCAAACATTCAGGCTGTCTTATTGCCCAAGAAGACCGAAAAGAAGTAAGTCGGTAAATATTAACAATATATCAAACGGCCCTTTTCAGGGCCACCACCTCCTGATGGAGAGATAGTACAGTTCCTTCGCCATACATCTCGTGTTAATAATTTTCACAGAACACGCAACAAAAGGCGTGTCTCTTGTGTACGACAAACCTTATTATCCCATCTTCCATAATACATAAATAAATAAATAATCATAAAACAAAACGTTTTACTACGATTCATTATAGTACTTGCTATATAAGTAGATCGTCACAGTTAGGTTTTCTCTTATACCAGCATAACGATACGTTGTTGACAGTGTTCACTGTCGTAACCAGACTATGTTCGTCTTTCTAAGTAAGCTGAGTAGTATGTGTAGTTCGTAAGCTATTGCCATTTCTTTTCAATATTCTTAACCTGAAAGGAATGTACCTACCTTCATAGATGTCGTTACACGGAAAGAGAAAAATGAAAACAAACCAATACGTCATTTTCTGCAGCACAATAATATATTTCGAAGGAGAACAAGAAAACACACCAACTTCGTAATATGAAATTTTATACTTCTCCAGGCACATAACTAGATTAAATATCGAACATGCAGGAATTTTTGAAAACTGTTTCATGCACGTCGAGTAAGTGTAATAATTTAAAAGGTTCCTTGATAAAGTAAAACGAAAGAAGACTTAACTCACAAACTTTCGTAAGAGAAAAGACGGCTGCTGCTAAACTACAACTCCTTGCATTTCTTACGTGCAAATTCAACTTGAAAAGATGTATGTTACTAACATAGTACAAGTAGTCGTGATGTGTGCGAATGGCATACTCTTTGTTCAGGATGTGGTGGCCCTGAAAGGGCCGTTTGTTTATTGGCGAGGGTAAGTTACAATACCTCTCTCTCTATTTAGGCTCGTTCCCCTCGAATTCTACGTGCGAGTTGGATGTCTTTCGGCATGATGGTCACTCTCTTTGCGTGAATGGCACACAGGTTAGTGTCTTCGAAGAGACCCACCAAGTACGCCTCACTGGCCTCCTGAAGAGCCATGACAGCAGAGCTCTGGAATCTAAGGTCAGTCTTGAAGTCCTGGGCAATTTCTCTCACCAGTCTCTGGAAGGTAATTTTCGAATGAGCAGCTCAGTTGACTTCTGGTATCGACGGATTTCACGGAGGGCTACTGTTCCTGGCCTGTAACGATGAGGTTTCTTTACACCTCCTGTTGCTGGAGCGCTCTTTCGGGCAGCTTTAGTGGCCAGTTGTTTTCTTGGTGCTTTTCCGCCCGTGGATTTTCTTGCAGTTTGTTTCGTGCGAGCCATAATTTCGTTTTGTCCGTGCTATATTACAAACGTACGTAGAACTACAATCCTACTACACTCTTCGACTTCCGTGCTAAGAATGATCATCGTTCCAAGTTTGACTGTGTGGGTATTTGGGTATTGATGTTGTTAAATACCCAGGAGGGTCAGGTACATTTGACCTCTTCCTCCCTCCCGAACGATTATAGCGTCTGTCTTTAGGGTTTTTTTTTTTTTTTTTTTTAAAGCTTTGGGCCAGAGTAAAAGTATAACATCATACTCAGGTCCATTTCAGGGCTCAGTCCATGCATGGACGAACAAGGAGTTTTTTTTTTTTTCTCCATTTAATTTTTTTTTTTTTTTTGTATTTTCATATATATATATATTTTTTTGTATTTTTCTCCTTTTCTCGATTGAGAGAATGCTACTACTACTTGTAGTAACACAAACACACAGAAAAGAAAGTAATAATAATTATTATTATTCAATACTTGAATAATAATTCAAAAAAGAGAAGAAAATAAAAATAATAATAATGATTAAAAAAAGAAAATAATAATTATAAAAATAAAAGAAACAAGGACTAAGTGTCTAGTGCATTGTGGCCAGCTTGTGTTACATTTCTTAAATATATGTTAAAGGGAGAGGTATTTAGTACCATTTACATCATGTACGTGATATCTGTCGAGATCACACATTAAGTCATTTTGTGCCAATTCTTATTGAAATATTTTAGAGAATTATGCAAGAGTCTTTCAGCTATTGTATCTATGTTTGCATACTTGTGCATGAATGTGGTTGAGGTGCTACGTGGTACTTTGTATGCTGAAGTTAGTACAGAATTTTGTATACGTTGAAGTTTCTGTACATGTGTGGGTGCTATGTTAATCCAGGCAGGTGATGCATATTCTATTGTTGGTCTAATGTACGTTTTGTAGATTTTAAGTATGTTGTCTGGTGATGTTCCTTGGATTTTACCTGAAAGACTTCTTGCATAGTTTGCTCTTTTCCAGATTCGTGTCAGTACATTTTTAATATGTGGTAGCCACGTTAATTTTGAGTCATAGGTTAGACCTAGAAATTTAGCAGAAGTAGCAGTCAGTAAAAGTGATCCATTCATATAGAGTTTTGGTGGATCTTTTTTCAGCTTATTCAGTCTGCTGAATACTATGACTTGGGTTTTTGGAATATTAATTTTGATTCTGTATTTCTGGCAGTATTCTTCGATGTTATTTAGGACTGGTTGTAGGTTCGTTGCTGCTATTGACGGAGTGGGGCACTTTTCCAGACTGCTACATCGTCAGCGAACTGTGATGCATAACCTAAATTTAGGTCCGACAGAGGCATATTACTCACGTACATGATAAATAATATAGGGCTAACAACCCCTCCCTGCGGGACTCCTGCTTCGGGTGAAAAGGACCCTGAGTGGGCCCCATTTACATTTACTTTACACATTCTGTTATCCAGGAAGTTGGACAGCCAGCGAATAGTTTCCTGGGGTAATGCCATTTCAAGCAATCTATGTCTTAAGCCGTTATGCCACACTGTGTCAAATGCTTTCTCAATGTCGAGAAAGCAAGCTACAGTGCATTCTTTTTTTGTTGAAGCTGTCGGTAATTGATTCTGTAAGTCGAATCAGGTGGTCTGTAGTTTGGCGGTTTTTTCGAAATCCGTTTTGAATTTCTGGTAATTTTGAATTTTCTTCTAAGTAAACTGACAGACGATTACTAATTATCCTCTCTAATACTTTGCCAATACAACTGGTTAAGCTAATCGGGCGGTAGTTGTTTGGTTTATTCGCTGACTTTCCTTCTTTCTGGAACATTAATACTATTGCTTCCTTCCAAGAAACGGGGATATATCCAGCTGATAGTGAGAGATTAAATAGCGCTGTTAGGTGTTCATATAATCTCTGAGTGCCTTGTTTTAGGAGGATAGCTTGAATACCATCTTCTCCAGGAGCTTTGTTTTTTGTGTTTTTAATAGCAGTTACTACTTCTGTAACAGTGATATGTTTTACCAGTTGATGAGTGCTCCAGTCTTTTGTTTTTTCTTGGTGTGTAATATTGTTGACTGGAAATTTAGGTGTAAAATGCTTCTGTTTTGGTCAATAAAGTTTGTGACTGTATTATAAAAGTATCTGTTCATGTCTGGTTCATGATGTGTTTTGAACGTGTTTTCTAGGTGTTTTTAAATATCTCGGCTTTTTTCTGTGTTAGTGTATGCTGTTTCTCCATCCAGTTCCAGTGGTGGATATACTGTGTTTGTTGTTCCTGTGTTTGTAAATCTTTTCAAATGTGTCCAGAATTGTTTAGGATCAGTTTTATGATTTAGATCGGAACAGAAGGTGTCCCAGTTTTCTTGTTTCTGTTATCGTTCCAAGGCGCTTTTTGTTTATCTTTTCAAACTTTGCGCTTTCCGTTCGAGAGAGCTTCTCATTGGTCGTGCTCCACCAATCATTGTACAGGACGCAGAGTCGAGACGCCATTGGACAAAGAGTTGTGATTCTCAATCCTAGTTTGCACCACTTTTGGTTTCTGAAGCAACTTTGGATTGTAATACTCAAACAAAACGGTATAGCAATACGTTACCAATATTCGAATGAAATATAATTCTTACTGATGGTACTTTCTTATCGTCTGAAAGATATGTGTAAGAATCTTTATTTTATTTTTATTTATATTTTAATTTTATTTTACATAGTTATTCTG
The DNA here is from genome assembly GCF_004210375.1 of Tachypleus tridentatus. Lineage (NCBI taxonomy): Eukaryota > Metazoa > Arthropoda > Merostomata > Xiphosura > Limulidae > Tachypleus > Tachypleus tridentatus. The sequence goes on along the minus strand of NW_027467782.1, from coordinate 66,485,423 downwards.
CTGGGACATATTTCCTTTCGAGAAGTACATGTACATTTTGTCCAGTCCACCAAGTAACCTCGTGAATATCTAGATGGAAGTTGTTTTCGGTAAAAATAAATAATAATATGATCCAACACATTTCTTTGATGGTTCTTAGTTAGTTCTCAATAAATGTTTTCAGTTTCTATGATCACAGTTTTGCTGTTCAACGTTAAGCGACGAGGAGCTTTCCGAGAGGGCCGCGCTAAGATTATATAGTGTTACCGATAGTGGTTGTTTTCGTTTTTGAGCTGTTCGAGCAGAGATTATTCTTTAATATTTCTACATTTACGCCATGTCTGGAAGAGGAAAAGGTGGCAAGGGTCTCGGTAAAGGTGGAGCAAAACGTCATCGTAAGGTTCTCAGAGACAATATCCAGGGTATCACGAAGCCAGCCATCAGACGTCTAGCTCGCAGAGGCGGTGTAAAGCGCATCTCTGGTCTCATCTACGAAGAAACCCGAGGTGTTTTGAAAGTTTTCTTGGAAAACGTAATCCGTGATGCTGTTACCTACACGGAGCACGCCAAAAGAAAGACTGTGACCGCCATGGATGTAGTGTATGCTCTGAAACGACAGGGTCGCACTCTGTACGGATTCGGAGGTTAAATATTCACTTTATAACAAAAAAACGGCCCTTTTCAGGGCCACCACCTCTAATGAAGAGATACCACATTTTCGTACTTCTTATAATTCTCTCAAGTACTCGTACAAGTACACAAATTGCTTACTAGCTAACTCCTTTTCACACAATACGATTTCTACCTCCCTCACTCGGAAACGTTATATATATATATCTGTTAAGTTAAGGATAAACATTATGCTTTGCAAGTTAACTTTAGTGAAATAACTTATGTTATAAGAACTGGTAGTGCGTAATTAGGAATTGTTTGGTTAGTGTTCATTTCCAAGTTTACTCTGTGTGCATGTTACTTTATACATCATTTAGAGAAACAGGTAGATAAAATATGTTAGGGGTAAATCCGTTATCTTATTAATAGAAATAACACTCGCCAATGAAGAAGCGTTACGCTTATTGAGTACACATACACTTAGAGAGACGAATGAATGTCTTGCTCAATTGTTAATTTCTATTCAAAAGATGAAACTTGCAAGCTTATTAGATACCACTCTAAAGTTTTCTATCTCCGAAAAATGTGTGTAAACATAGACTCTACAATAAAATATTCCTTAATTAATGATGTCAGAAAGGTCGACGAAGCCAAGAACACTGCGTTTCAAAACTGCATCGTTATTTCTATATATATAAATATTATATATATTAATCAACCTTCAGAGGAAGTATAAAAAGAAATAAATTAACGATTCAAGGCATCTTATTGAAATCGAATATGTGTTATATGATTGTATCGACGAACACTAGTTTCGTTTCTCATTTGTCACGAACTCTCACCAGTTTGCTTTCAAACTGGCTTAGGGTGGCCTGTAATCGTTTTGCTGTTTGAATATTCTTTGTAATGCACTGTTTACGATAATAAGGATCGAAAACAATTTCTGAATAAGGAATAGAAACTACTTTTCTGTGTTGTTCGGGAGAATTTCTTTGTAGCGTGGAACAAGCTTCTGCACTTAGCACTACCCAACATGAAATGAAATGACGACGTGTTAGAGACTGCCTCGTTTCTAACGTGATATTCCGATGATATAATGCTCTCTTACAAATACTCTACTTTCATTTGAGGGTGTGTGATATAGATATTCGATGTGAAATGTTTTGTTTACTTGAAACACTCTATGATGTGACTTGAGAAACGATTAGAAAAACTTCTGTATCCTAAAGAAGCTTCTCATTCGCACTGGTGCACGATTTTATGGTAAAAAATGCCACCATTGACGAATCGTGGATAGACCTATCTATAGAAGAAAGATCGAACTTTCGTTTAGTAGACCTTAGGAAAAATTTTGGAAATTCGAAACTTCTCAAAAGGAACCCAGAATTGTGTGAACAAACACAGCCGGATGATACGTTCAGACGCGAGAAATGGCGACCCCAGCTGACTTCTCTCAGTTAGATGAAGCTCTCAATTACGGCCGCTCTCTCTTTACTTAAGGTCTTCACGTGCTTGTGCTCGTATTTTTCAACCGAGTAGAAAGATTAATAAATAAAAAAGCTTTAAAAAAATGGCTGATGCGACGGCGCCTACCACGGCTCCTTCTCCTAAGAAGGTGAGCAAACAAAAGCGAAAAAACCGAGAACGGCACCCGTACATCCTAAGGTATCCGAAATGGTAATCACTGCCATTACTTCTCTCAAAGAACGCGGAGGTTCTTCTCTCCAGGCTATCAAAAGTACATTGCTGCCAACTATAAACTCGACGTGGAGCGGATGAACCCTTTATCAAGAAGTATCTTCGATCAGCAGTGAATAGTGGCATTCTCACACAGACTAAAGGAAAAGGAGCTACGGGTTCCTTCAAGCTGAGTGCTCAAAAGAGCAAAGAGAAGGTGGTGAAAAACCAAAGAAGAAAGAAGGAACGACTGCAAAGAAAAGTAAAGCCCCGAGTAAGCCCAAGAAAGTAGCTGAGAAGAAAGCAAAGACAGCTGCTAAAAAACCCAAGGCAAAGGCAAAACCAAAGAAAGTGGCGAAGCCAGCAAAGAAACCTGCAGCCAGTAAACCGAAAGCCCCAAGAGGCCAAAGCCGCCCCTAAAAGGCTGCTTCAAGAAGGTGGCAGGAAAGAAATAAGTAAGCTGCTTCTTTTCCAATTTTGTGTGATATCACAAAATCAACGGCCCTTTTCAGGGCCACCATCTCCTGATAAAGAGTTTGCCATATAAGTCGTTACAGAAAAACAAACAAAACACTCATTCCGCTCGTAACAACACTTGTTATATCGAGCGAGTGAAATGGTAAAAAATTTCTTAAAAACGTTTCATGCTCAGATTTGTAGTCTAACGAACGTTCGAGAAAAGAAAGTAATGTAGTGCGACTTTATTTATTTCTTCCCCTGTGCTGTTATAGATATGCTCGTTTTCAAATTATACTTAATGATTCGTAACTTTAGTTTAATTTCAATTAGTACTGCATTTAATTACATTTTAGTTTTAATCACAATTGGTCGAAGGAAAATAACTCGGGGCTCCTTCATTAATTAACTCTTTCGCAACAGTATTATACTACTAGCCACCCATATAAATTGTATGCCTCCTTACTAGTTAGTGAAGTGTACTGAGCCTTTCACAAATGTAATGGAGAAATCTATTCCGTATGCACATGCATATACGGCTGAATAGTGTGCCTTACTATTAGATTTACTAGTTATTAATAACTAATATGATTTATGCTCCTTAATAGAGGCCCCCAGTGGCACAGTGGTATGTCTGCGGACTTACACACTAAAACCGGGTTTCGATACCCGTGGTGGGCAGAGCACAGATAGCCCATTGAGTAGCTTTGTGCTTAATTCTAAACAAACCTTCTGAGAGACAATTTCTCTGTTGCTCTGTCCCTCAGACACTATTTCGTTTTCTCCCAAGCGCATGGATATTAAACATGTAATGGATGTCACTCTAAATGAAATAACTATTTCCGTGTATCGATTAACCCTCTGTCATTCTATCTTTTTTGCTTTCTTAAATAATGAGTAGCTGTCGTTTTCTTGTTATTATCATAATTATCTTGTACCATTCGGTGACGACATGTATTGGCTGGGTGTGTATACGTTCGTTCGTCTGTCTTCATTCACTTAACTACAAACGAAAAATACTCACTGAGAGCATAGAGGTGGGAATGGAACAAAACTCTCTAATAATGTGTGTATTTCTACTCGCACGTTATAAGCATGGTTATAGAGAAAGCATGCTTGAACTGTTAATAGTGAAATAGATTCGATGTGACTTTCTCCTTTTCAAGATGTGGTGGCCCTGAAAAGGGCCGTTTGAATGAAAAGAGAAGAAGAACACATTACTTTGAACTGGTGTACTTAGTCACAGCCTTGGTCCCTTCGGAGACGGCGTGTTTGGCCAATTCTCCAGGTAAAAGCAGACGCACTGCAGTTTGGATCTCCCGGCTCGTGATAGTTGATCGCTTGTTGTAGTGAGCCAGACGAGAAGCTTCGGCAGCAATTCTCTCGAAAATGTCGTTCACGAAGCTATTCATGATAGACATAGCTTTGCTGGAGATTCCAGTATCGGGATGGACCTGCTTGAGAACCTTGTAAATGTAAATACTGAAGCTCTCCTTCCTCCTCTTCTTTCGCTTTTCTTGTCTCCAGCTCGTACGGCTTTCTGGGCCTTTCCGGCCTTCTTCACAGCTTTTCCAGACGCTTGTTGTGGAGGCATGTTGAAAAATAAACTTGGGCTAAACTAAACTAAACTAAACTAACGTGGCAGGGGTTCAGTTTAGAGAGAGAGAAATCCGAAGAGTTCTCTCTCCAACTGGGGTGTTCAGGAACTTTGTAGTTCCTCTTCGTCCCCTTACGTGAGAAATGTTTTAAAATATCCATGGAGTTTTACTTTATTTTAACATTTCAAAAAATATTTGTGAGTGAGAGGAAGGACGGGAAAACTGGACGAAAGCAGCGAAAGTGAAGTGAGCCAGACTTTGGCTCGAGGGATGGAGAACCCTAGCGGCTGGCGAATTGGTTTTTAAAATTTACTGTAATTGATTAGATACCCTTGACTGGGTAAACGGCCCTTTCAGAATGAGGCTGGGACCTACAGGTCCGATGCCAGAGATTTTGCTGTGGGGAAACGGAGTACCCTGAGAAAAATTTTCACACTGGGCGCCGAATAGTCTACCCAGACCGTGCCCGGAAGTAGCTGGGAAAAAAAAAAAAAAAAAAACAATACAAAATTAATAATAAAAAAAAAAAAAACTAAAAAAAAACAAAAACTGATGAACTACGTTGATGGTGTACGTGAAAACTGTTAGCTGCAGTCTTGTAGATCGGGTGGCAACTTCATCATGAACTTGTTTCCACACTTGAAGCCCATTGGTGCAACTGAGAAACGTGGCCTTGGTGGTGGAACTACTGGCTGTTCTTCGGTGAGTTGTTCTTCGCTGGTCTGTGATGCTTTGTTTCTTCTCGAGATTTTGGTTTGAGTTTTCTGCGTGGAGGTAGATTGTTTTCAGTTTGTGCTGTCGCGTCGATGGTTATCTTCGTAATGGTTTGAGTCTGGCTGGTCGTTGAGTTCTGTGGAACTGGGATAGAAGTCTGGCAGGAACTGTCCTTTTTCTTTCTTGAACTACTGCAACTTGGCGTGTTGCCAACAATGGGTGTTGTCTTCTTCTGAGTCGGGTTGTCTGAATCCGTCTTCGTGTTTCTTCTAATACGGTCTGGAATCGGCGGTATTTTGGTATTTTCCTGTTGGAAGATTTCCGTTGGTTGTTTACGATATCTGGGTGCTTGGTTTGAACCATTCTTGAGTGGTCGTCGATGTGGGCGTTCGGCTCTAAAATGAAATATATGATAGCAGCCATCTCGTAAAATACAGTCGGCACTGTACTTCGATGTTGTCACTATCTTCATGAAGTGTGTGGGATGATTACTGTTCTTAGAATAAATTCGATGAACTGCGTATACCTTGGCTTGTATTTGGGGTTCTATGGTTTGTCTAATTTCTTCTGGTTGAATTGATGGGTCGACGCCCTGAGGAATACAGAATAAAGATTGACTGGACTTTCGTTGGGGAACAACTTACTTTAAATTCAGTGTTCCATGGCTGGCACAGATAGTTTGGTCTGCAGTAGTGGCTGGTTGGATGAGGATTCCTCCCCGGCGTAAAATACGGGTCCTGGACGGTTCGATGGTTGCCCCAGGCTTGGCTCTGGCGATCAACGTGGCGACTTGGTACGGCGTGAGGTTCGGCGGTAAGCCGTCGACGATTACAGGCGGCACTAACGGCCTGACTGGCGAGGATTTCGTTCTATTCAGGAATAGCATATTGGCACGTCTGACTTGCTCGGTGACTAGCTCAGGTCTCTCGAAAACCCCTAAACCTAAACTTGGGCAAAACTAACTAAACTAAACTAACGTGGCAGGGGTTTGAGTTTAGAGAGAGAAATCCGAAGAGTTCTCTCTCCAACTGGGAGTGTTCAGGAACTTTATAGTTCCTCTTCGTCCCTGTGGATTGTTATTAGGATTAAGTGGTGTTTTTTTTTTTTTTATTATTATTTTAATAAATTAATTATCGTTATTATTCTTGACTTTTTGGGTGGGGAATGTCTCACTAAATGGTCTTTTGGGTGGAGGCAAAGGTAGCAGTGGAAAGAAGGAAAGGTCGGGACCTGTCTCGAAAAGAAAAAGTTGGGTAGATGTGAACATGAATGTAATTCATTCAAGTTCAGATCAAATCAAACAGTCCGATTCTGGTCGGGCAAAAAGGTTGCCTGGGCTGGGATCTAGAAATCCAATGCCTGAAGATTTTGATGTGGGGAAACGGGGAGTACCCGAGAAACCCACTTTCACACGACAGGCGCCGAAAGTTTTGCCTGTCGTGTGCCCTGTACCTGAAAAAAAAAGGAATTCATGTTAATAATATAGTTTTTATGTATTTAGACTCTTTGTTGAGTGGATTGTGATTCTTGAAATATGTTGTATGGTGATATGTATTTTGTTGGTGCACTTGATAATTTGTGTAGTGATGCCGTTAGTTTGTTTCTGTTTTCTGCTTTTCGATAATATTTCATAGAAAGTTCTGTTATTCTATCTCTTATAGTTGGTAAATTACTAATTTGGTGTAGATAATTTGTTGGTGTAAAAGATGGTAAACTGAATGCGGATTTTAATATTTTGTTTTGTTGCACTTGGATTTTTTGGAGTGTGTTGTTTGACATGTTGTATGTTACTTGACATCCGTACTCTATTAGTGGACGGATGTGTTTCCTTATATTTGTATATAATGGTGTTCGGTGCGCATTTTGATTGTTTACCAGTTATAGTCTTTAGATATGAAATCCTTTTTCTTATTGATGAGTGTATATTGTTTATGTGTTTTTCCATGTTAGTTTTGTGTGTCGAAAGTGACGCCAAGGAATGTGATGTTTTTGCTCATGTTAATGGTTGTGTTTCCAAGTGATAGATTTATTTTTCTAGATTTTTCTTTGCTTCTTTAGTTTTCTATAGAAGGTGATTGCTTGTGTTTTTGTCGGATTTAACACGACCCTCCACTTGTTGCTCCATGTTGTGACGTTGTTTAGTGATTCTTGTACGCGAGACATGGCCATTACTCGGTTTCTGGAGGTGCTCCAGATTGCGATGTCATCTGCGTATTGTGAATTGTGTGTGTATGTTAGATTTGGAAAAGGTATGTCACTGACGAAAATTATGTAAAGAAGTGGAGAGAGGACTGATCCTTGGGGCACTCCTGCCGTTATATTAAATAATTTGGATATGGTTTTATTGACTTTTACTTGTGCTGTTCTATTGGTTAAAAAAATTTGAAATCCATTTGACTATCGTAGGATTTATTTGTAGGTGGTTTAGTTTGTATATGATGGCATTGTGCCAAACGCTGTCGAATGCTTTTTTGACATCTAGGAATACCCGATGGTTACTTGATTGTTGTTGTAAGCTTTGTATATTGATTCGGTGAGTCGTGTGAGGTGATCTGTTGTTTGTCTATTTTTCTGGAGGCATTTTGAGATTCTGGAAGGATGTTGTTTGATTCGCAAAATGGAGGAGACGGTTGGAGATAATTCTCTCCATCAGTTTGCCAAGGCAGCTTAACAGACTGATGGGGCGGAAATTATCTGGATTTGTTCTGTTAGTTTGTTTCTTGGGGATCGTTGTTATAATGGCTTTTTTCCATGTGTCAGGGTAATACCCTGTCGCTAATGAAATGTTCATGATGTTTGTGAGGTGTTGTAGTAGGAGAGTGGAACTTTTTTTGAGAATAATATTTGGTATTTGGTCATGTCCGGGGGAAGTGTTCTTCAAGTTTTTTATATTAATCTTTAGTTCGGTTATGGTTATTTTTCTATTGATTGAATTTGAGTATGCTTCTAGTGTCTCTCCGGGAAATCCTGGTGAGAATGAAGCTTGGTTTGCATTTATGTAGTTGTTGACATGGTGTTGGTGTTGTGTGTCTAGGAAATCTACTGAGTTTAAATCGCTAAAAGCGGATTGTAATAGTCAGCTAATAAGTCAGCTTTCTCTTCGTCCGTCCTTGCGATTTTATTGTTGTGTGTGATGTGTTGTAACATGTGATTTGTGTTTTTTGTCTGACGCAATACTCTTGAATTTTCCAGAATTCTTTTGGGTTTTTCTTGGTTTTTCTAAGTTCTTGCAGAAGTTATACCAATTGTTTTCTCTGACTTTTTTTAATTTCTTGTTTAATTTTGTATTTGTTCTATTGATTTCTGTTTTAATGTGTGGATCACGTGTGATGTAGTGTATATCGTCGTAATTGTCTGCGTTTGATTATTAGTGCGTGAATTTCTGGTGTTAGAGTCCATTGAATAAGTGATTGTTTTCTTTTGATTTAGGAATTGTGTTTTTTGTGGCTTTCTTTATGGCTTCTGTAATTTGATCAACATATTTGTCTAGTTCTGTTTTGTTGTTTACATGTTCGATTGGGTGGGGTAGGTATGAGTCCAGAGGCATTAAAAGTGAGTCAGTCTGTTTCAGTGTAGGTGTATGCGGAAGGAGTCACGTACGCCACAGCCGAGTGGCGCGGATGAATCATACATGATACAGGAAGTGGTCACTGGTGATTTCATCATGCACTTTAAAAGTTAGATATTCTATTACTTATGTCCTTGGGAGCGATGATGAAAATCGAGTACATCATATGAGCCGTTAGCGGCTGAGAAGTGTGTAGGTGTATTGTCATTAATTAAGTGCATTTTATTGCTAGAAATAAAATTTTTTTGCAGGATCCTCTGCAGTGTGTCTCTGTACACCCCTTAATTCTGTGTGCGGTGAATTAAAGTCTCAATAATAATTGGTTTGGGTTTACGATTAACACATTTTGAAGGAAGTTAATGTCGATATTTTTGGTTGGTGAGCAATATATGGCTAGAATCGGAATAGTTAGCCAGTTGTTAAAGTGTATGTTACAAAAAATGGTCTCATTAATGTCAGATTTAAATGAATCTTCTATCGAGATTAGATGCGATATTTTTGTACTAAAGTAAGTTATTATACCTCTGTTGTTTTCTGAGTGAGGTATGTTGTGTGAGATGAATCCGGGGATTGTGGTGTTTTGTTTCTCTGTGCAAAGTGTTTCTGAAATGATGATTATATTTGGCGTTTATATGTTTGTTTATGTTGTATATTTCTAACCTTTTGTCTTTAAGATTTCCTTGGCAGTTGATGTGTAAGATTTTAATGTGTTGTATCATTGTGTTGTTTTATTTCCCTCGCGTGAATTTTTGGGTGAAAGATGGTGTGGTTTCAGGTGAGGGAGGTGAAAATAGTGACTTACAAGGCTGCAAACAGCCTTGAGTGACTCGTGCCTCGATTCGAATGAGGGAGATCACTCAATTCTATCAGCATTGCTAGCAAGTTTGTGGTGAAATCTGTTGGGTTAAATGCTTGTGTTGTTTTGGGGCGTGTTACGTCCGCGTAAAGTTTGTGTTGGTTGAGGTTGAGCGTGTTTGATTTGCGTAGTCAGTTGGAGTTGGTAGTAAAGGTTGCTTTGCGTTGTTCTTTTGGTAGCCGTGGGTTTGATTATTGATGTTTCGTGGTTTTGAAAAGGAATCTGTTACGTATTTGGGTGTATTTGGGGCAGCCTTTGTAACTGGCTGCGTAGAGAGACTGAAACAGTTGGCGCATCTAACTTGGTTACGCTCGTTGGGACACTGAGCGACCCTCGTCCTAAACTTGGGCAAAATTCAGTCAGCGTTTAAATTGCACTACCCGGGATTGAAAAAGTGTAATAGCATTTTTGGTTTGCGAATTCGATAGCTGTCGCGAGAGCGCGGCCGTCACAGGCGACTCAATATATCTCGTTCCAATCTACAAAGTTGATAAAACTAAGTGAGTGAACAGTGTAAATACATAAAACTATGTTATTAACATGAATTCTTTTTCAGGTACTGGAACACCACGACAGACAAAACGGCACCTGTCATTGTGAGTGGGATTTTCTCGAAGTACTCCGTTCCCCATCAAAATCTTCAGGCATTGGATTTCTAGATCCCAGCCCAGGCAACCTTTTTTGCCAGACCCAGAATCGGGTTGTTTGATTTGATCTGAACTTGAATGAATTACATTCATGTTCACATCTACCCAACTTTTTTCTTTTCGAGACAGGTCCCGACCTTTCCTTCTTTCCACTGCCACCTTTGGCCTCCACCCAAAAGACCATTTAGTGAGACATTCCCCACCCAAAAGTCAAGAATAATAACGATAATTAATTTATTAAAATAATAATAATAATAAAACCACCACTTAATCCTAATAACAATTTTCACGAAAGGACGAAGAGGAACTATAAAGTTCCTGAACACCCCAGTTGGAGAGAGAACTCTTCTGATTTCTCTCTCTCTAAACTGAACCCCTGCCACGTTAGTTTAGTTTAGTTTAGTTTTAGTTTTAGTTTTAGTGTAATAGTCACAATACGTATTCATTCCACATAGTGAGTACCGTGTTTTACTGTCTATTTTTTCGTTCTTAGTTTCAGAGAAAAACTAAGGGAAAATGTCTGGGCGAGGCAAGGTGGCAAAGTGAAGGCCAAGGCTAAAATCCTGTTCAAGCAGAGCTGGACTCCAGTTTCCAGTCGGGCGTATACATCGTCTCCTTCGAAAAGGAAACTATGCCGAGCGAGTAGGGAGCTGGAGCACCCGTCTACCTCGCTGCTGTCTTGGAGTACCTGGCTGCTGAAGTTTGGAGTTAGCAGGTAACGCTGCACGTGATAACAAGAAGACTAGGATCATTCCTCGTCACTCTGCAACTTGCCATTCGTAATGACGAAGAACTCAACAAGTTGCTACAGGGTGTTACTATCGCCCAGGGAGGCGTTCTGCCAAACATTCAGGCTGTCTTATTGCCCAAGAAGACCGAAAAGAAGTAAGTCGGTAAATATTAACAATATATCAAAACGGCCCTTTTCAGGGCCACCACCTCCTGATGGAGAGATAGTACAGTTCCTTCGCCATACATCTCGTGTTAATAATTTTCACAGAACACGCAACAAAAGGCGTGTCTCTTGTGTACGACAAACCTTATTATCCCATCTTCCATAATACATAAATAAATAAATAATCATAAAACAAAACGTTTTACTACGATTCATTATAGTACTTGCTATATAAGTAGATCGTCACAGTTAGGTTTTCTCTTATACCAGCATAACGATACGTTGTTGACAGTGTTCACTGTCGTAACCAGACTATGTTCGTCTTTCTAAGTAAGCTGAGTAGTATGTGTAGTTCGTAAGCTATTGCCATTTCTTTTCAATATTCTTAACCTGAAAGGAATGTACCTACCTTCATAGATGTCGTTACACGGAAGAGAAAAATGAAAACAAAACCAATACGTCATTTTCTGCAGCACAATAATATATTTCGAAGGAGAACAAGAAAACACACCAACTTCGTAATATGAAATTTTATACTTCTCTCCAGGCACATAACTAGATTAAATATCGAACATGCAGGAATTTTGAAAACTGTTTCATGCACGTCGAGTAAGTGTAATAATTTAAAAGGTTCCTTGATAAAGTAAAACGAAAGAAGACTTAACTCACAAACTTTCGTAAGAGAAAAGACGGCTGCTGCTAAACTACAACTCCTTGCATTTCTTACGTGCAAATTCAACTTGAAAGATGTATGTTACTAACATAGTACAAGTAGTCGTGATGTGTGCGAATGGCATACTCTTTGTTCAGGATGTGGTGGCCCTGAAAGGGCCGTTTGTTTATTGGCGAGGTAAGTTACAATACCTCTCTCTCTATTTAGGCTCGTTCCCCTCGAATTCTACGTGCGAGTTGGATGTCTTTCGGCATGATGGTCACTCTCTTTGCGTGAATGGCACACAGGTTAGTGTCTTCGAAGAGACCCACCAAGTACGCCTCACTGGCCTCCTGAAGAGCCATGACAGCAGAGCTCTGGAATCTAAGGTCAGTCTTGAAGTCCTGGGCAATTTCTCTCACCAGTCTCTGGAAGGTAATTTTCGAATGAGCAGCTCAGTTGACTTCTGGTATCGACGGATTTCACGGAGGGCTACTGTTCCTGGCCTGTAACGATGAGGTTTCTTTACACCTCCTGTTGCTGGAGCGCTCTTTCGGGCAGCTTTAGTGGCCAGTTGTTTTCTTGGTGCTTTTCCGCCCGTGGATTTTCTTTGCAGTTTGTTTCTGTGCGAGCCATAATTTCGTTTTGTCCGTGCTATATTACAAACGTACGTAGAACTACAATCCTACTACACTTTTCGACTTCCGTGCTAGAATGATCATCGTTCCAAGTTTGACTGTGTGGGTATTTGGGTATTGATGTTGTTAAATACCCAGGAGGGTCAGGTACATTTGACCTCTTCCTCCCTCCCGAACGATTATAGCGTCTGTCTTTAGGGTTTTTTTGTTTTTTTAAAGCTTTGGGCCAGAGTAAAAGTATAACATCATACTCAGGTCCATTTCAGGAACTCAGTCCATGCATGGACGAACAAGGAGTTTTTTTTTTTTTCTCCATTTAATTTTTTTTTTTTTTTGTATTTTCATATATATATATATTTTTTTGTTTTGTTTTCTCCTTTTTCTCGATTGAGAGAATGATACTACTACTTGTAGTAACACAAACACACAGAAAAGAAAAGTATTAATAATTATTATTATTCAATGCTTGAGATAATAATTCAAAAAGAGAAGAAAATAAAAATAATAATAATGATTAAAAAGAAAATAATAATTATAAAATAAATAAAAAGAAACAAGGACTAAGTGTCGAGCGTTGTGGCCAGCTTGTGTTACATTTCTTAAATATATGTTAAAGGGGAGGATATTTGGTACCATTTACATCATGTACGTGATATCTGTCGAGATCACACATTAAGTCATTTTGTGCCAATTCTTATTGAAATATTTTAGAGAATTATGCAAGAGTCTTTCAGCTATTGTATCTATGTTTGCATACTTGTGCATGAAGTGTGGTTGAGGTGCTAAATGGTACTTTGTATGTTGAAGTTAGTACAGAATTTTGTATATGTTGAAGTTTCTGTACATGTGTGGGTGCTATGTTAATCCAAGCAGGTGATGCATATTCCTATTGCTGGTCTAATGTACGTTTTGTAGATTTTAAGTATGTTGTCTGGTGATGTTCCTTAGTTTTACCTGAAAGACTTCTTGCATAGTTTGCCCTTTCCAGATTCGTGTCAGTACATTTTTAATACGTTGGTAGCCACGTTAATTTTGAGTCATAGGTTAGACCTAGAAATTTAGCAGAAGTAGCAGTCAGTAAAGTGATCCATTCATATAGAGTTTGGTGGATCTTTTTTCAGCTTATTCAGTCTGCTGAATACTATGACTTGGGTTTTGGAATATTAATTTTGATTCTGTATTTCTGGCGGTATTCTTCGATGTTATTTAGGACTGGTTGTAGGTTCGTTGCTGCTATTGACGGGTGGGGGCACTTTCCAGACTGCTACATCGTCAGCGAACTGTGATGCATAACCTAAATTTAGGTCCGACAGAGGCATATTACTCACATTACATGATAAATAATATAGGGCTAACAACCCCTCCCTGCGGGACTCCTGCTTCGGGTGAAAAGGACCCTGAGTGGGCCCCATTTACATTTACTTTACATTCTGTTATCCAGGAAGTTGGACAGCCAGCGAATAGTTTCCTGGGGTAATGCCATTTCAAGCAATCTATGTCTTAAGCCGTTGCATGTAGTCAATA
>NW_027467782.1:66415967-66471107 GCF_004210375.1 Tachypleus tridentatus | reverse complement strand
CTTATCAATAAGTGTTAATACCCATACCAGCCGTTCTGAGGTACATAGTGTGAGTTCTTAATGACGAGAAACTATCCTTATCAATAAGTGTTAATACCCATACCAGCCGTTCTGAGGTACATAGTGTGAGTTCTTAATGACGAGAAACTATCCTTATCAATAAGTGTTAATACCCATACCAGCCGTTCTGAGGTACATAGTGTGAGTTCTTAATGACGAGAAACTATACTTATCAATAAGTGTTAATACCCATACCAGCCGTTCTGAGGTACATAGTGTGAGTTCTTAATGACGAGAAACTATCCTTATCAATAAGTGTTAATACCCATACCAGCCGTTCTGAGGTACATAGTGTGAGTTCTTAATGACGAGAAACTATCCTTATCAATAAGTGTTAATACCCATACCAGCCGTTCTGAGGTACATAGTGTGAGTTCTTAATGACGAGAAACTATCCTTATCAATAAGTGTTAATACCCATACCAGCCGTTCTGAGGTACATAGTGTGAGTTCTTAATGACGAGAAACTATCCTTATCAATAAGTGTTAATACCCATACCAGCCGTTCTGAGGTACATAGTGTGAGTTCTTAATGACGAGAAACTATCCTTATCAATAAGTGTTAATACCCATACCAGCCGTTCTGAGGTACATAGTGTGAGTTCTTAATGACGAGAAACTATCCTTATCAATAAGTGTTAATACCCATACCAGCCGTTCTGAGGTACATAGTGTGAGTTCTTAATGACGAGAAACTATCCTTATCAATAAGTGTTAATACCCATACCAGCCGTTCTGAGGTACATAGTGTGAGTTCTTAATGACGAGAAACTATCCTTATCAATAAGTGTTAATACCCATACCAGCCGTTCTGAGGTACATAGTGTGAGTTCTTAATGACGAGAAACTATCCTTATCAATAAGTGTTAATACCCATACCAGCCGTTCTGAGGTACATAGTGTGAGTTCTTAATGACGAGAAACTATCCTTATCAATAAGTGTTAATACCCATACCAGCCGTTCTGAGGTACATAGTGTGAGTTCTTAATGACGAGAAACTATACTTATCAATAAGTGTTAATACCCATACCAGCCGTTCTGAGGTACATAGTGTGAGTTCTTAATGACGAGAAACTATCCTTATCAATAAGTGTTAATACCCATACCAGCCGTTCTGAGGTACATAGTGTGAGTTCTTAATGACGAGAAACTATCTTATCAATTATCAATAACATAGTGTTAATACGAGAAACTATCATACCAGCCGTTCTGAGGTACATAGTGTGAGTTCTTAATGACGAGAAACTATCCTTATCAATAAGTGTTAATACCCATACCAGCCGTTCTGAGGTACATAGTGTGAGTTCTTAATGACGAGAAACTATCCTTATCAATAAGTGTTAATACCCATACCAGCCGTTCTGAGGTACATAGTGTGAGTTCTTAATGACGAGAAACTATCCTTATCAATAAGTGTTAATACCCATACCAGCCGTTCTGAGGTACATAGTGTGAGTTCTTAATGACGAGAAACTATCCTTATCAATAAGCCCGTTCTGAGGTACATAGTGTGAGTTCTTAATGACGAGAAACTATCCTTATCAATAAGTGTTAATACCCATACCAGCCGTTCTGAGGTACATACCAGCCGTTCTGAGGTACATAGTGTGAGTTCTTAATGACGAGAAACTATCCTTATCAATAAGTGTTAATACCCATACCAGCCGTTCTGAGGTACATAGTGTGAGTTCTTAATGACGAGAAACTATCCTTATCAATAAATGACGTGTTAATACCCATACCAGCCGTTCTGAGGTACATAGTGTGAGTTCTTAATGACGAGAAACTATCCTTATCAATAAGTGTTAATACCCATACCAGCCGTTCTGAGGTACATAGTGTGAGTTCTTAATGACGAGAAACTATCCTTATCAATAAGTGTTAATACCCATACCAGCCGTTCTGAGGTACATAGTGTGAGTTCTTAATGACGAGAAACTATCCTTATCAATAAGTGTTAATACCCATACCAGCCGTTCTGAGGTACATAGTGTGAGTTCTTAATGACGAGAAACTATCCTTATCAATAAGTGTTAATACCCATACCAGCCGTTCTGAGGTACATAGTGTGAGTTCTTAATGACGAGAAACTATACTTATCAATAAGTGTTAATACCCATACCAGCCGTTCTGAGGTACATAGTGTGAGTTCTTAATGACGAGAAACTATCCTTATCAATAAGTGTTAATACCCATACCAGCCGTTCTGAGGTACATAGTGTGAGTTCTTAATGACGAGAAACTATCCTTATCAATAAGTGTTAATACCCATACCAGCCGTTCTGAGGTACATAGTGTGAGTTCTTAATGACGAGAAACTATCCTTATCAATAAGTGTTAATACCCATACCAGCCGTTCTGAGGTACATAGTGTGAGTTCTTAATGACGAGAAACTATCCTTATCAATAAGTGTTAATACCCATACCAGCCGTTCTGAGGTACATAGTGTGAGTTCTTAATGACGAGAAACTATCCTTATCAATAAGTGTTAATACCCATACCAGCCGTTCTGAGGTACATAGTGTGAGTTCTTAATGACGAGAAACTATCCTTATCAATAAGTGTTAATACCCATACCAGCCGTTCTGAGGTACATAGTGTGAGTTCTTAATGACGAGAAACTATCCTTATCAATAAGTGTTAATACCCATACCAGCCGTTCTGAGGTACATAGTGTGAGTTCTTAATGACGAGAAACTATCCTTATCAATAAGTGTTAATACCCATACCAGCCGTTCTGAGGTACATAGTGTGAGTTCTTAATGACGAGAAACTATCCTTATCTTATCAATAACATAGTGTTAATGACGAGAAACTATACCATACCAGCCGTTCTGAGGTACATAGTGTGAGTTCTTAATGACGAGAAACTATCCTTATCAATAAGTGTTAATACGAGAAACATACCAGCCGTTCTGAGGTACATAGTGTGAGTTCTTAATGACGAGAAACTATCCTTATCAATAAGTGTTAATACCCATACCAGCCGTTCTGAGGTACATAGTGTGAGTTCTTAATGACGAGAAACTATCCTTATCAATAAGTGTTAATACCCATACCAGCCGTTCTGAGGTACATAGTGTGAGTTCTTAATGACGAGAAACTATCCTTATCAATAAGTGTTAATACCCATACCAGCCGTTCTGAGGTACATAGTGTGAGTTCTTAATGACGAGAAACTATCCTTATCAATAAGTGTTAATACCCATACCAGCCGTTCTGAGGTACATAGTGTGAGTTCTTAATGACGAGAAACTATCCTTATCAATAAGTGTTAATACCCATACCAGCCGTTCTGAGGTACATAGTGTGAGTTCTTAATGACGAGAAACTATCCTTATCAATAAGTGTTAATACCCATACCAGCCGTTCTGAGGTACATAGTGTGAGTTCTTAATGACGAGAAACTATCCTTATCAATAAGTGTTAATACCCATACCAGCCGTTCTGAGGTACATAGTGTGAGTTCTTAATGACGAGAAACTATCCTTATCAATAAGTGTTAATACCCATACCAGCCGTTCTGAGGTACATAGTGTGAGTTCTTAATGACGAGAAACTATCCTTATCAATAAGTGTTAATACCCATACCAGCCGTTCTGAGGTACATAGTGTGAGTTCTTAATGACGAGAAACTATCAATTATCAATAAGTGTTAATACCCATACCAGCCGTTCTGAGGTACATAGTGTGAGTTCTTAATGACGAGAAACTATCCTTATCAATAAGTGTTAATACCCATACCAGCCGTTCTGAGGTACATAGTGTGAGTTCTTAATGACGAGAAACTATCCTTATCAATAAGTGTTAATACCCATACCAGCCGTTCTGAGGTACATAGTGTGAGTTCTTAATGACGAGAAACTATCCTTATCAATAAGTGTTAATACCCATACCAGCCGTTCTGAGGTACATAGTGTGAGTTCTTAATGACGAGAAACTATCCTTATCAATAAGTGTTAATACCCATACCAGCCGTTCTGAGGTACATAGTGTGAGTTCTTAATGACGAGAAACTATCCTTATCAATAAGTGTTAATACCCATACCAGCCGTTCTGAGGTACATAGTGTGAGTTCTTAATGACGAGAAACTATCCTTATCAATAAGTGTTAATACCCATACCAGCCGTTCTGAGGTACATAGTGTGAGTTCTTAATGACGAGAAACTATCCTTATCAATAAGTGTTAATACCCATACCAGCCGTTCTGAGGTACATAGTGTGAGTTCTTAATGACGAGAAACTATCCTTATCAATAAGTGTTAATACCCATACCAGCCGTTCTGAGGTACATAGTGTGAGTTCTTAATGACGAGAAACTATCCTTATCAATAAGTGTTAATACCCATACCAGCCGTTCTGAGGTACATAGTGTGAGTTCTTAATGACGAGAAACTATACTTATCAATAAGTGTTAATACCCATACCAGCCGTTCTGAGGTACATAGTGTGAGTTCTTAATGACGAGAAACTATCCTTATCAATAAGTGTTAATACCCATACCAGCCGTTCTGAGGTACATAGTGTGAGTTCTTAATGACGAGAAACTATCCTTATCAATAAGTGTTAATACCCATACCAGCCGTTCTGAGGTACATAGTGTGAGTTCTTAATGACGAGAAACTATCCTTATCAATAAGTGTTAATACCCATACCAGCCGTTCTGAGGTACATAGTGTGAGTTCTTAATGACGAGAAACTATCCTTATCAATAAGTGTTAATACCCATACCAGCCGTTCTGAGGTACATAGTGTGAGTTCTTAATGACGAGAAACTATCCTTATCAATAAGTGTTAATACCCATACCAGCCGTTCTGAGGTACATAGTGTGAGTTCTTAATGACGAGAAACTATCCTTATCAATAAGTGTTAATACCCATACCAGCCGTTCTGAGGTACATAGTGTGAGTTCTTAATGACGAGAAACTATCCTTATCAATAAGTGTTAATACCCATACCAGCCGTTCTGAGGTACATAGTGTGAGTTCTTAATGACGAGAAACTATCCTTATCAATAAGTGTTAATACCCATACCAGCCGTTCTGAGGTACATAGTGTGAGTTCTTAATGACGAGAAACTATCCTTATCAATAAGTGTTAATACCCATACCAGCCGTTCTGAGGTACATAGTGTGAGTTCTTAATGACGAGAAACTATCCTTATCAATAAGTGTTAATACCCATACCAGCCGTTCTGAGGTACATAGTGTGAGTTCTTAATGACGAGAAACTATCCTTATCAATAAGTGTTAATACCCATACCAGCCGTTCTGAGGTACATAGTGTGAGTTCTTAATGACGAGAAACTATCCTTATCAATAAGTGTTAATACCCATACCAGCCGTTCTGAGGTACATAGTGTGAGTTCTTAATGACGAGAAACTATACCTTATCAATAAGTGTTAATACCCATACCAGCCGTTCTGAGGTACATAGTGTGAGTTCTTAATGACGAGAAACTATCCTTATCAATAAGTGTTAATACCCATACCAGCCGTTCTGAGGTACATAGTGTGAGTTCTTAATGACGAGAAACTATCCTTATCAATAAGTGTTAATACCCATACCAGCCGTTCTGAGGTACATAGTGTGAGTTCTTAATGACGAGAAACTATCCTTATCAATAAGTGTTAATACCCATACCAGCCGTTCTGAGGTACATAGTGTGAGTTCTTAATGACGAGAAACTATCCTTATCAATAAGTGTTAATACCCATACCAGCCGTTCTGAGGTACATAGTGTGAGTTCTTAATGACGAGAAACTATCCTTATCAATAAGTGTTAATACCCATACCAGCCGTTCTGAGGTACATAGTGTGAGTTCTTAATGACGAGAAACTATCCTTATCAATAAGTGTTAATACCCATACCAGCCGTTCTGAGGTACATAGTGTGAGTTCTTAATGACGAGAAACTATCCTTATCAATAAGTGTTAATACCCATACCAGCCGTTCTGAGGTACATAGTGTGAGTTCTTAATGACGAGAAACTATCCTTATCAATAAGTGTTAATACCCATACCAGCCGTTCTGAGGTACATAGTGTGAGTTCTTAATGACGAGAAACTATCCTTATCAATAAGTGTTAATACCCATACCAGCCGTTCTGAGGTACATAGTGTGAGTTCTTAATGACGAGAAAAACTATCCTTATCAATAAGTGTTAATACCCATACCAGCCGTTCTGAGGTACATAGTGTGAGTTCTTAATGACGAGAAACTATCCTTATCAATAAGTGTTAATACCCATACCAGCCGTTCTGAGGTACATAGTGTGAGTTCTTAATGACGAGAAACTATCCTTATCAATAAGTGTTAATACCCATACCAGCCGTTCTGAGGTACATAGTGTGAGTTCTTAATGACGAGAAACTATCCTTATCAATAAGTGTTAATACCCATACCAGCCGTTCTGAGGTACATAGTGTGAGTTCTTAATGACGAGAAACTATACTTATCAATAAGTGTTAATACCATACCAGCCGTTCTGAGGTACATAGTGTGAGTTCTTAATGACGAGAAACTATCCTTATCAATAAGTGTTAATACCCATACCAGCCGTTCTGAGGTACATAGTGTGAGTTCTTAATGACGAGAAACTATCCTTATCAATAAGTGTTAATACCCATACCAGCCGTTCTGAGGTACATAGTGTGAGTTCTTAATGACGAGAAACTATCCTTATCAATAAGTGTTAATACCCATACCAGCCGTTCTGAGGTACATAGTGTGAGTTCTTAATGACGAGAAACTATCCTTATCAATAAGTGTTAATACCCATACCAGCCGTTCTGAGGTACATAGTGTGAGTTCTTAATGACGAGAAACTATCCTTATCAATAAGTGTTAATACCCATACCAGCCGTTCTGAGGTACATAGTGTGAGTTCTTAATGACGAGAAACTATCCTTATCAATAAGTGTTAATACCCATACCAGCCGTTCTGAGGTACATAGTGTGAGTTCTTAATGACGAGAAACTATCCTTATCAATAAGTGTTAATACCCATACCAGCCGTTCTGAGGTACATAGTGTGAGTTCTTAATGACGAGAAACTATCCTTATCAATAAGTGTTAATACCCATACCAGCCGTTCTGAGGTACATAGTGTGAGTTCTTAATGACGAGAAACTATCCTTATCAATAAGTGTTAATACCCATACCAGCCGTTCTGAGGTACATAGTGTGAGTTCTTAATGACGAGAAACTATACTTATCAATAAGTGTTAATACCCATACCAGCCGTTCTGAGGTACATAGTGTGAGTTCTTAATGACGAGAAACTATCCTTATCAATAAGTGTTAATACCCATACCAGCCGTTCTGAGGTACATAGTGTGAGTTCTTAATGACGAGAAACTATCCTTATCAATAAGTGTTAATACCCATACCAGCCGTTCTGAGGTACATAGTGTGAGTTCTTAATGACGAGAAACTATCCTTATCAATAAGTGTTAATACCCATACCAGCCGTTCTGAGGTACATAGTGTGAGTTCTTAATGACGAGAAACTATCCTTATCAATAAGTGTTAATACCCATACCAGCCGTTCTGAGGTACATAGTGTGAGTTCTTAATGACGAGAAACTATCCTTATCAATAAGTGTTAATACCCATACCAGCCGTTCTGAGGTACATAGTGTGAGTTCTTAATGACGAGAAACTATCCTTATCAATAAGTGTTAATACCCATACCAGCCGTTCTGAGGTACATAGTGTGAGTTCTTAATGACGAGAAACTATCCTTATCAATAAGTGTTAATACCCATACCAGCCGTTCTGAGGTACATAGTGTGAGTTCTTAATGACGAGAAACTATCCTTATCAATAAGTGTTAATACCCATACCAGCCGTTCTGAGGTACATAGTGTGAGTTCTTAATGACGAGAAACTATCCTTATCAATAAGTGTTAATACCCATACCAGCCGTTCTGAGGTACATAGTGTGAGTTCTTAATGACGAGAAACTATCCTTATCAATAAGTGTTAATACCCATACCAGCCGTTCTGAGGTACATAGTGTGAGTTCTTAATGACGAGAAACTATCCTTATCAATAAGTGTTAATACCCATACCAGCCGTTCTGAGGTACATAGTGTGAGTTCTTAATGACGAGAAACTATCCTTATCAATAAGTGTTAATACCCATACCAGTTCTGTTAAGTTCTTAATGACGAGAAACTATCCTTATCAATAAGTGTTAATACCCATATACCAGCCGTTCTGAGGTACATAGTGTGAGTTCTTAATGACGAGAAACTATCCTTATCAATAAGTGTTAATACCCATACCAGCCGTTCTGAGGTACATAGTGTGAGTTCTTAATGACGAGAAACTATCCTTATCAATAAGTGTTAATACCCATACCAGCCGTTCTGAGGTACATAGTGTGAGTTCTTAATGACGAGAAACTATCCTTATCAATAAGTGTTAATACCCATACCAGCCGTTCTGAGGTACATAGTGTGAGTTCTTAATGACGAGAAACTATCCTTATCAATAAGTGTTAATACCCATACCAGCCGTTCTGAGGTACATAGTGTGAGTTCTTAATGACGAGAAACTATCCTTATCAATAAGTGTTAATACCCATACCAGCCGTTCTGAGGTACATAGTGTGAGTTCTTAATGACGAGAAACTATCCTTATCAATAAGTGTTAATACCCATACCAGCCGTTCTGAGGTACATAGTGTGAGTTCTTAATGACGAGAAACTATTCTGAGGTACTTATCAATAAGAAACTATCTTATCAATAAGTGTTAATACCCATACCAGCCGTTCTGAGGTACATAGTGTGAGTTCTTAATGACGAGAAACTATCCTTATCAATAAGTGTTAATACCCATACCAGCCGTTCTGAGGTACATAGTGTGAGTTCTTAATGACGAGAAACTATCCTTATCAATAAGTGTTAATACCCATACCAGCCGTTCTGAGGTACATAGTGTGAGTTCTTAATGACGAGAAACTATCCTTATCAATAAGTGTTAATACCCATACCAGCCGTTCTGAGGTACATAGTGTGAGTTCTTAATGACGAGAAACTATCCTTATCAATAAGTGTTAATACCCATACCAGCCGTTCTGAGGTACATAGTGTGAGTTCTTAATGACGAGAAACTATCCTTATCAATAAGTGTTAATACCCATACCAGCCGTTCTGAGGTACATAGTGTGAGTTCTTAATGACGAGAAACTATCCTTATCAATAAGTGTTAATACCCATACCAGCCGTTCTGAGGTACATAGTGTGAGTTCTTAATGACGAGAAACTATCCTTATCAATAAGTGTTAATACCCATACCAGCCGTTCTGAGGTACATAGTGTGAGTTCTTAATGACGAGAAACTATCCTTATCAATAAGTGTTAATACCCATACCAGCCGTTCTGAGGTACATAGTGTGAGTTCTTAATGACGAGAAACTATCCTTATCAATAAGTGTTAATACCCATACCAGCCGTTCTGAGGTACATAGTGTGAGTTCTTAATGACGAGAAACTATCCTTATCAATAAGTGTTAATACCCATACCAGCCGTTCTGAGGTACATAGTGTGAGTTCTTAATGACGAGAAACTATCCTTATCAATTAATCAATAAGTGTTAATACCCATACCAGCCGTTCTGAGGTACATAGTGTGAGTTCTTAATGACGTTCTTAATACCCAGAGGTACATAGTGTGAGTTCTTAATGACGAGAAACTATCCTTATCAATAAGTGTTAATACCCATACCAGCCGTTCTGAGGTACATAGTGTGAGTTCTTAATGACGAGAAACTATCCTTATCAATAAGTGTTAATACCCATACCAGCCGTTCTGAGGTACATAGTGTGAGTTCTTAATGACGAGAAACTATCCTTATCAATAAGTGTTAATACCCATACCAGCCGTTCTGAGGTACATAGTGTGAGTTCTTAATGACGAGAAACTATCCTTATCAATAAGTGTTAATACCCATACCAGCCGTTCTGAGGTACATAGTGTGAGTTCTTAATGACGAGAAACTATCCTTATCAATAAGTGTTAATACCCATACCAGCCGTTCTGAGGTACATAGTGTGAGTTCTTAATGACGAGAAACTATCCTTATCAATAAGTGTTAATACCCATACCAGCCGTTCTGAGGTACATAGTGTGAGTTCTTAATGACGAGAAACTATCCTTATCAATAAGTGTTAATACCCATACCAGCCGTTCTGAGGTACATAGTGTGAGTTCTTAATGACGAGAAACTATCCTTATCAATAAGTGTTAATACCCATACCAGCCGTTCTGAGGTACATAGTGTGAGTTCTTAATGACGAGAAACTATCCTTATCAATAAGTGTTAATACCCATACCAGCCGTTCTGAGGTACATAGTGTGAGTTCTTAATGACGAGAAACTATCCTTATCAATAAGTGTTAATACCCATACCAGCCGTTCTGAGGTACATAGTGTGAGTTCTTAATGACGAGAAACTATCCTTATCAATAAGTGTTAATACCCATACCAGCCGTTCTGAGGTACATAGTGTGAGTTCTTAATGACGAGAAACTATCCTTATCAATAAGTGTTAATACCCATACCAGCCGTTCTGAGGTACATAGTGTGAGTTCTTAATGACGAGAAACTATCCTTATCAATAAGTGTTAATACCCATACCAGCCGTTCTGAGGTACATAGTGTGAGTTCTTAATGACGAGAAACTATCCTTATCAATAAGTGTTAATACCATACCAGCCGTTCTGAGGTACATAGTGTGAGTTCTTAATGACGAGAAACTATACTTATCAATAAGTGTTAATACCCATACCAGCCGTTCTGAGGTACATAGTGTGAGTTCTTAATGACGAGAAACTATACTTATCAATAAGTGTTAATACCCATACCAGCCGTTCTGAGGTACATAGTGTGAGTTCTTAATGACGAGAAACTATCCTTATCAATAAGTGTTAATACCCATACCAGCCGTTCTGAGGTACATAGTGTGAGTTCTTAATGACGAGAAACTATACTTATCAATAAGTGTTAATACCCATACCAGCCGTTCTGAGGTACATAGTGTGAGTTCTTAATGACGAGAAACTATCCTTATCAATAAGTGTTAATACCCATACCAGCCGTTCTGAGGTACATAGTGTGAGTTCTTAATGACGAGAAACTATCCTTATCAATAAGTGTTAATACCCATACCAGCCGTTCTGAGGTACATAGTGTGAGTTCTTAATGACGAGAAACTATCCTTATCAATAAGTGTTAATACCCATACCAGCCGTTCTGAGGTACATAGTGTGAGTTCTTAATGACGAGAAACTATCCTTATCAATAAGTGTTAATACCCATACCAGCCGTTCTGAGGTACATAGTGTGAGTTCTTAATGACGAGAAACTATCCTTATCAATAAGTGTTAATACCCATACCAGCCGTTCTGAGGTACATAGTGTGAGTTCTTAATGACGAGAAACTATCCTTATCAATAAGTGTTAATACCCATACCAGCCGTTCTGAGGTACATAGTGTGAGTTCTTAATGACGAGAAACTATCCTTATCAATAAGTGTTAATACCCATACCAGCCGTTCTGAGGTACATAGTGTGAGTTCTTAATGACGAGAAACTATCCTTATCAATAAGTGTTAATACCCATACCAGCCGTTCTGAGGTACATAGTGTGAGTTCTTAATGACGAGAAACTATCCTTATCAATAAGTGTTAATACCCATACCAGCCGTTCTGAGGTACATAGTGTGAGTTCTTAATGACGAGAAACTATCCTTATCAATAAGTGTTAATACCCATACCAGCCGTTCTGAGGTACATAGTGTGAGTTCTTAATGACGAGAAACTATCCTTATCAATAAGTGTTAATACCCATACCAGCCGTTCTGAGGTACATAGTGTGAGTTCTTAATGACGAGAAACTATCCTTATCAATAAGTGTTAATACCCATACCAGCCGTTCTGAGGTACATAGTGTGAGTTCTTAATGACGAGAAACTATCCTTATCAATAAGTGTTAATACCCATACCAGCCGTTCTGAGGTACATAGTGTGAGTTCTTAATGACGAGAAACTATCCTTATCAATAAGTGTTAATACCCATACCAGCCGTTCTGAGGTACATAGTGTGAGTTCTTAATGACGAGAAACTATCCTTATCAATAAGTGTTAATACCCATACCAGCCGTTCTGAGGTACATAGTGTGAGTTCTTAATGACGAGAAACTATCCTTATCAATAAGTGTTAATACCCATACCAGCCGTTCTGAGGTACATAGTGTGAGTTCTTAATGACGAGAAACTATCCTTATCAATAAGTGTTAATACCATACCAGCCGTTCTGAGGTACATAGTGTGAGTTCTTAATGACGAGAAACTATCCTTATCAATAAGTGTTAATACCCATACCAGCCGTTCTGAGGTACATAGTGTGAGTTCTTAATGACGAGAAACTATCCTTATCAATAAGTGTTAATACCCATACCAGCCGTTCTGAGGTACATAGTGTGAGTTCTTAATGACGAGAAACTATCCTTATCAATAAGTGTTAATACCCATACCAGCCGTTCTGAGGTACATAGTGTGAGTTCTTAATGACGAGAAACTATCCTTATCAATAAGTGTTAATACCCATACCAGCCGTTCTGAGGTACATAGTGTGAGTTCTTAATGACGAGAAACTATCCTTATCAATAAGTGTTAATACCCATACCAGCCGTTCTGAGGTACATAGTGTGAGTTCTTAATGACGAGAAACTATACTTATCAATAAGTGTTAATACCCATACCAGCCGTTCTGAGGTACATAGTGTGAGTTCTTAATGACGAGAAACTATCCTTATCAATAAGTGTTAATACCCATACCAGCCGTTCTGAGGTACATAGTGTGAGTTCTTAATGACGAGAAACTATCCTTATCAATAAGTGTTAATACCCATACCAGCCGTTCTGAGGTACATAGTGTGAGTTCTTAATGACGAGAAACTATCCTTATCAATAAGTGTTAATACCCATACCAGCCGTTCTGAGGTACATAGTGTGAGTTCTTAATGACGAGAAACTATCCTTATCAATAAGTGTTAATACCCATACCAGCCGTTCTGAGGTACATAGTGTGAGTTCTTAATGACGAGAAACTATCCTTATCAATAAGTGTTAATACCCATACCAGCCGTTCTGAGGTACATAGTGTGAGTTCTTAATGACGAGAAACTATCCTTATCAATAAGTGTTAATACCCATACCAGCCGTTCTGAGGTACATAGTGTGAGTTCTTAATGACGAGAAACTATCCTTATCAATAAGTGTTAATACCCATACCAGCCGTTCTGAGGTACATAGTGTGAGTTCTTAATGACGAGAAACTATCCTTATCAATAAGTGTTAATACCCATACCAGCCGTTCTGAGGTACATAGTGTGAGTTCTTAATGACGAGAAACTATCCTTATCAATAAGTGTTAATACCCATACCAGCCGTTCTGAGGTACATAGTGTGAGTTCTTAATGACGAGAAACTATCCTTATCAATAAGTGTTAATACCCATACCAGCCGTTCTGAGGTACATAGTGTGAGTTCTTAATGACGAGAAACTATCCTTATCAATAAGTGTTAATACCCATACCAGCCGTTCTGAGGTACATAGTGTGAGTTCTTAATGACGAGAAACTATACTTATCAATAAGTGTTAATACCCATACCAGCCGTTCTGAGGTACATAGTGTGAGTTCTTAATGACGAGAAACTATCCTTATCAATAAGTGTTAATACCCATACCAGCCGTTCTGAGGTACATAGTGTGAGTTCTTAATGACGAGAAACTATCCTTATCAATAAGTGTTAATACCCATACCAGCCGTTCTGAGGTACATAGTGTGAGTTCTTAATGACGAGAAACTATCCTTATCAATAAGTGTTAATACCCATACCAGCCGTTCTGAGGTACATAGTGTGAGTTCTTAATGACGAGAAACTATCCTTATCAATAAGTGTTAATACCCATACCAGCCGTTCTGAGGTACATAGTGTGAGTTCTTAATGACGAGAAACTATCCTTATCAATAAGTGTTAATACCCATACCAGCCGTTCTGAGGTACATAGTGTGAGTTCTTAATGACGAGAAACTATCCTTATCAATAAGTGTTAATACCCATACCAGCCGTTCTGAGGTACATAGTGTGAGTTCTTAATGACGAGAAACTATCCTTATCAATAAGTGTTAATACCCATACCAGCCGTTCTGAGGTACATAGTGTGAGTTCTTAATGACGAGAAACTATCCTTATCAATAAGTGTTAATACCCATACCAGCCGTTCTGAGGTACATAGTGTGAGTTCTTAATGACGAGAAACTATCCTTATCAATAAGTGTTAATACCCATACCAGCCGTTCTGAGGTACATAGTGTGAGTTCTTAATGACGAGAAACTATCCTTATCAATAAGTGTTAATACCCATACCAGCCGTTCTGAGGTACATAGTGTGAGTTCTTAATGACGAGAAACTATCCTTATCAATAAGTGTTAATACCCATACCAGCCGTTCTGAGGTACATAGTGTGAGTTCTTAATGACGAGAAACTATCCTTATCAATAAGTGTTAATACCCATACCAGCCGTTCTGAGGTACATAGTGTGAGTTCTTAATGACGAGAAACTATCCTTATCAATAAGTGTTAATACCCATACCAGCCGTTCTGAGGTACATAGTGTGAGTTCTTAATGACGAGAAACTATCCTTATCAATAAGTGTTAATACCCATACCAGCCGTTCTGAGGTACATAGTGTGAGTTCTTAATGACGAGAAACTATCCTTATCAATAAGTGTTAATACCCATACCAGCCGTTCTGAGGTACATAGTGTGAGTTCTTAATGACGAGAAACTATCCTTATCAATAAGTGTTAATACCCATACCAGCCGTTCTGAGGTACATAGTGTGAGTTCTTAATGACGAGAAACTATACTTATCAATAAGTGTTAATACCCATACCAGCCGTTCTGAGGTACATAGTGTGAGTTCTTAATGACGAGAAACTATCCTTATCAATAAGTGTTAATACCCATACCAGCCGTTCTGAGGTACATAGTGTGAGTTCTTAATGACGAGAAACTATCCTTATCAATAAGTGTTAATACCCATACCAGCCGTTCTGAGGTACATAGTGTGAGTTCTTAATGACGAGAAACTATCCTTATCAATAAGTGTTAATACCCATACCAGCCGTTCTGAGGTACATAGTGTGAGTTCTTAATGACGAGAAACTATCCTTATCAATAAGTGTTAATACCCATACCAGCCGTTCTGAGGTACATAGTGTGAGTTCTTAATGACGAGAAACTATCCTTATCAATAAGTGTTAATACCCATACCAGCCGTTCTGAGGTACATAGTGTGAGTTCTTAATGACGAGAAACTATCCTTATCAATAAGTGTTAATACCCATACCAGCCGTTCTGAGGTACATAGTGTGAGTTCTTAATGACGAGAAACTATCCTTATCAATAAGTGTTAATACCCATACCAGCCGTTCTGAGGTACATAGTGTGAGTTCTTAATGACGAGAAACTATCCTTATCAATAAGTGTTAATACCCATACCAGCCGTTCTGAGGTACATAGTGTGAGTTCTTAATGACGAGAAACTATCCTTATCAATAAGTGTTAATACCCATACCAGCCGTTCTGAGGTACATAGTGTGAGTTCTTAATGACGAGAAACTATCCTTATCAATAAGTGTTAATACCCATACCAGCCGTTCTGAGGTACATAGTGTGAGTTCTTAATGACGAGAAACTATCCTTATCAATAAGTGTTAATACCCATACCAGCCGTTCTGAGGTACATAGTGTGAGTTCTTAATGACGAGAAACTATCCTTATCAATAAGTGTTAATACCCATACCAGCCGTTCTGAGGTACATAGTGTGAGTTCTTAATGACGAGAAACTATCCTTATCAATAAGTGTTAATACCCATACCAGCCGTTCTGAGGTACATAGTGTGAGTTCTTAATGACGAGAAACTATCCTTATCAATAAGTGTTAATACCCATACCAGCCGTTCTGAGGTACATAGTGTGAGTTCTTAATGACGAGAAACTATCCTTATCAATAAGTGTTAATACCCATACCAGCCGTTCTGAGGTACATAGTGTGAGTTCTTAATGACGAGAAACTATCCTTATCAATAAGTGTTAATACCCATACCAGCCGTTCTGAGGTACATAGTGTGAGTTCTTAATGACGAGAAACTATCCTTATCAATAAGTGTTAATACCCATACCAGCCGTTCTGAGGTACATAGTGTGAGTTCTTAATGACGAGAAACTATCCTTATCAATAAGTGTTAATACCCATACCAGCCGTTCTGAGGTACATAGTGTGAGTTCTTAATGACGAGAAACTATCCTTATCAATAAGTGTTAATACCCATACCAGCCGTTCTGAGGTACATAGTGTGAGTTCTTAATGACGAGAAACTATCCTTATCAATAAGTGTTAATACCCATACCAGCCGTTCTGAGGTACATAGTGTGAGTTCTTAATGACGAGAAACTATCCTTATCAATAAGTGTTAATACCCATACCAGCCGTTCTGAGGTACATAGTGTGAGTTCTTAATGACGAGAAACTATCCTTATCAATAAGTGTTAATACCCATACCAGCCGTTCTGAGGTACATAGTGTGAGTTCTTAATGACGAGAAACTATCCTTATCAATAAGTGTTAATACCCATACCAGCCGTTCTGAGGTACATAGTGTGAGTTCTTAATGACGAGAAACTATCCTTATTAATGTTAATACCGCCGTTCTGAGGTACATAGTGTGAGTTCTTAATGACGAGAATACTATCAATAAGTGTTAATACCCATATCAATAAGTGTTAATACCATACCAGCCGTTCTGAGGTACATAGTGTGAGTTCTTAATGACGAGAAACTATCCTTATCAATAAGTGTTAATACCCATACCAGCCGTTCTGAGGTACATAGTGTGAGTTCTTAATGACGAGAAACTATCTTATCAATAAGTGTTAATACCCATACCAGCCGTTCTGAGGTACATAGTGTGAGTTCTTAATGACGAGAAACTATCCTTATCAATAAGTGTTAATACCCATACCAGCCGTTCTGAGGTACATAGTGTGAGTTCTTAATGACGAGAAACTATCCTTATCAATAAGTGTTAATACCCATACCAGCCGTTCTGAGGTACATAGTGTGAGTTCTTAATGACGAGAAACTATCCTTATCAATAAGTGTTAATACCCATACCAGCCGTTCTGAGGTACATAGTGTGAGTTCTTAATGACGAGAAACTATCCTTATCAATAAGTGTTAATACCCATACCAGCCGTTCTGAGGTACATAGTGTGAGTTCTTAATGACGAGAAACTATACTTATCAATAAGTGTTAATACCCATACCAGCCGTTCTGAGGTACATAGTGTGAGTTCTTAATGACGAGAAACTATCCTTATCAATAAGTGTTAATACCCATACCAGCCGTTCTGAGGTACATAGTGTGAGTTCTTAATGACGAGAAACTATCCTTATCAATAAGTGTTAATACCCATACCAGCCGTTCTGAGGTACATAGTGTGAGTTCTTAATGACGAGAAACTATCCTTATCAATAAGTGTTAATACCCATACCAGCCGTTCTGAGGTACATAGTGTGAGTTCTTAATGACGAGAAACTATCCTTATCAATAAGTGTTAATACCCATACCAGCCGTTCTGAGGTACATAGTGTGAGTTCTTAATGACGAGAAACTATCCTTATCAATAAGTGTTAATACCCATACCAGCCGTTCTGAGGTACATAGTGTGAGTTCTTAATGACGAGAAACTATCCTTATCAATAAGTGTTAATACCCATACCAGCCGTTCTGAGGTACATAGTGTGAGTTCTTAATGACGAGAAACTATCCTTATCAATAAGTGTTAATACCCATACCAGCCGTTCTGAGGTACATAGTGTGAGTTCTTAATGACGAGAAACTATCCTTATCAATAAGTGTTAATACCCATACCAGCCGTTCTGAGGTACATAGTGTGAGTTCTTAATGACGAGAAACTATCCTTATCAATAAGTGTTAATACCCATACCAGCCGTTCTGAGGTACATAGTGTGAGTTCTTAATGACGAGAAACTATCCTTATCAATAAGTGTTAATACCCATACCAGCCGTTCTGAGGTACATAGTGTGAGTTCTTAATGACGAGAAACTATCCTTATCAATAAGTGTTAATACCCATACCAGCCGTTCTGAGGTACCAGCCGTTCTGAGGTACATAGTGTGAGTTCTTAATGACGAGAAACTATACTTATCAATAAGTGTTAATACCCATACCAGCCGTTCTGAGGTACATAGTGTGAGTTCTTAATGACGAGAAACTATCCTTATCAATAAGTGTTAATACCCATACCAGCCGTTCTGAGGTACATAGTGTGAGTTCTTAATGACGAGAAACTATCCTTATCAATAAAAGTGTTAATACCCATACCAGCCGTTCTGAGGTACATAGTGTGAGTTCTTAATGACGAGAAACTATCCTTATCAATAAGTGTTAATACCCATACCAGCCGTTCTGAGGTACATAGTGTGAGTTCTTAATGACGAGAAACTATCCTTATCAATAAGTGTTAATACCCATACCAGCCGTTCTGAGGTACATAGTGTGAGTTCTTAATGACGAGAAACTATCCTTATCAATAAGTGTTAATACCCATACCAGCCGTTCTGAGGTACATAGTGTGAGTTCTTAATGACGAGAAACTATCCTTATCAATAAGTGTTAATACCCATACCAGCCGTTCTGAGGTACATAGTGTGAGTTCTTAATGACGAGAAACTATCCTTATCAATAAGTGTTAATACCCATACCAGCCGTTCTGAGGTACATAGTGTGAGTTCTTAATGACGAGAAACTATCCTTATCAATAAGTGTTAATACCCATACCAGCCGTTCTGAGGTACATAGTGTGAGTTCTTAATGACGAGAAACTATCCTTATCAATAAGTGTTAATACCCATACCAGCCGTTCTGAGGTACATAGTGTGAGTTCTTAATGACGAGAAACTATCCTTATCAATAAGTGTTAATACCCATACCAGCCGTTCTGAGGTACATAGTG
The DNA here is from genome assembly GCF_004210375.1 of Tachypleus tridentatus. Classification (NCBI taxonomy): domain Eukaryota; kingdom Metazoa; phylum Arthropoda; class Merostomata; order Xiphosura; family Limulidae; genus Tachypleus; species Tachypleus tridentatus. The sequence goes on along the minus strand of NW_027467782.1, from coordinate 66,451,914 downwards.
TGAGTTCTTAATGACGAGAAACTATCCTTATCAATAAGTGTTAATACCCATACCAGCCGTTCTGAGGTACATAGTGTGAGTTCTTAATGACGAGAAACTATCCTTATCAATAAGTGTTAATACCCATACCAGCCGTTCTGAGGTACATAGTGTGAGTTCTTAATGACGAGAAACTATCCTTATCAATAAGTGTTAATACCCATACCAGCCGTTCTGAGGTACATAGTGTGAGTTCTTAATGACGAGAAACTATCCTTATCAATAAGTGTTAATACCCATACCAGCCGTTCTGAGGTACATAGTGTGAGTTCTTAATGACGAGAAACTATCCTTATCAATAAGTGTTAATACCCATACCAGCCGTTCTGAGGTACATAGTGTGAGTTCTTAATGACGAGAAACTATCCTTATCAATAAGTGTTAATACCCATACCAGCCGTTCTGAGGTACATAGTGTGAGTTCTTAATGACGAGAAACTATCCTTATCAATAAGTGTTAATACCCATACCAGCCGTTCTGAGGTACATAGTGTGAGTTCTTAATGACGAGAAACTATCCTTATCAATAAGTGTTAATACCCATACCAGCCGTTCTGAGGTACATAGTGTGAGTTCTTAATGACGAGAAACTATCCTTATCAATAAGTGTTAATACCCATACCAGCCGTTCTGAGGTACATAGTGTGAGTTCTTAATGACGAGAAACTATCCTTATCAATAAGTGTTAATACCCATACCAGCCGTTCTGAGGTACATAGTGTGAGTTCTTAATGACGAGAAACTATACTTATCAATAAGTGTTAATACCCATACCAGCCGTTCTGAGGTACATAGTGTGAGTTCTTAATGACGAGAAACTATACTCAATATCAATAAGTGTTAATACCCATACCAGCCGTTCTGAGGTACATAGTGTGAGTTCTTAATGACGAGAAACTATCCTTATCAATAAGTGTTAATACCCATACCAGCCGTTCTGAGGTACATAGTGTGAGTTCTTAATGACGAGAAACTATCCTTATCAATAAGTGTTAATACCCATACCAGCCGTTCTGAGGTACATAGTGTGAGTTCTTAATGACGAGAAACTATAGTGTGAGTTATCTATCCTTATCAATAAGTGTTAATACCCATACCAGCCGTTCTGAGGTACATAGTGTGAGTTCTTAATGACGAGAAACTATCCTTATCAATAAGTGTTATCAACCAGCCGTTCTGAACATAGTGTTTCTTAATACGAGAAACTATCATACCAGCCGTTCTGAGGTACATAGTGTGAGTTCTTAATGACGAGAAACTATCCTTATCAATAAGTGTTAATACCCATACCAGCCGTTCTGAGGTACATAGTGTGAGTTCTTAATGACGAGAAACTATCCTTATCAATAAGTGTTAATACCCATACCAGCCGTTCTGAGGTACATAGTGTGAGTTCTTAATGACGAGAAACTATCCTTATCAATAAGTGTTAATACCCATACCAGCCGTTCTGAGGTACATAGTGTGAGTTCTTAATGACGAGAAACTATCCTTATCAATAAGTGTTAATACCCATACCAGCCGTTCTGAGGTACATAGTGTGAGTTCTTAATGACGAGAAACTATCCTTATCAATAAGTGTTAATACCCAGCCGTTCTGAGGTACATAGTGTGAGTTCTTAGCCGTTCTGAGGTACATAGTGTGAGTTCTTAATGACGAGAAACTATCCTTATCAATAAGTGTTAATACCCATACCAGCCGTTCTGAGGTACATAGTGTGAGTTCTTAATGACGAGAAACTATCCTTATCAATAAGTGTTAATACCCATACCAGCCGTTCTGAGGTACATAGTGTGAGTTCTTAATGACGAGAAACTATCCTTATCAATAAGTGTTAATACCCATACCAGCCGTTCTGAGGTACATAGTGTGAGTTCTTAATGACGAGAAACTATCCTTATCAATAAGTGTTAATACCCATACCAGCCGTTCTGAGGTACATAGTGTGAGTTCTTAATGACGAGAAACTATCCTTATCAATAAGTGTTAATACCCATACCAGCCGTTCTGAGGTACATAGTGTGAGTTCTTAATGACGAGAAACTATCCTTATCAATAAGTGTTAATACCATACCAGTTCTGAGGTACATAGTGTGAGTTCTTAATGACGAGAAACTATACTTATCAATAAGTGTTAATACCCATACCAGCCGTTCTGAGGTACATAGTGTGAGTTCTTAATGACGAGAAACTATCCTTATCAATAAGTGTTAATACCCATACCAGCCGTTCTGAGGTACATAGTGTGAGTTCTTAATGACGAGAAACTATCCTTATCAATAAGTGTTAATACCCATACCAGCCGTTCTGAGGTACATAGTGTGAGTTCTTAATGACGAGAAACTATCCTTATCAATAAGTGTTAATACCCATACCAGCCGTTCTGAGGTACATAGTGTGAGTTCTTAATGACGAGAAACTATCCTTATCAATAAGTGTTAATACCCATACCAGCCGTTCTGAGGTACATAGTGTGAGTTCTTAATGACGAGAAACTATCCTTATCAATAAGTGTTAATACCCATACCAGCCGTTCTGAGGTACATAGTGTGAGTTCTTAATGACGAGAAACTATCCTTATCAATAAAAGTGTTAATACCCATACCAGCCGTTCTGAGGTACATAGTGTGAGTTCTTAATGACGAGAAACTATCCTTATCAATAAGTGTTAATACCCATACCAGCCGTTCTGAGGTACATAGTGTGAGTTCTTAATGACGAGAAACTATCCTTATCAATAAGTGTTAATACCCATACCAGCCGTTCTGAGGTACATAGTGTGAGTTCTTAATGACGAGAAACTATCCTTATCAATAAGTGTACATAGTGTGAGTTCTTAATGACGAGAAACTATCATACCATACCAGCCGTTCTGAGGTACATAGTGTGAGTTCTTAATGACGAGAAACTATCCTTATCAATAAGTGTTAATACCCATACCATACCAGCCGTTCTGAGGTACATAGTGTGAGTTCTTAATGACGAGAAACTATCCTTATCAATAAGTGTTAATACCCATACCAGCCGTTCTGAGGTACATAGTGTGAGTTCTTAATGACGAGAAACTATTATCAATAAGTGTTAATACTTAATACATACCATACCAGCCGTTCTGTGTGAGTTCTTAATGACGAGAAACTATCCTTATCAATAAGTGTTAATACCCATACCAGCCGTTCTGAGGTACATAGTGTGAGTTCTTAATGACGAGAAACTATACTTATCAATAAGTGTTAATACTACCAGCCGTTCTGAGGTACATAGTGTGAGTTCTTAATGACGAGAAACTATCCTTATCAATAAGTGTTAATACCCATACCAGCCGTTCTGAGGTACATAGTGTGAGTTCTTAATGACGAGAAACTATCCTTATCAATAAGTGTTAATACCCATACCAGCCGTTCTGAGGTACATAGTGTGAGTTCTTAATGACGAGAAACTATCCTTATCAATAAGTGTTAATACCCATACCAGCCGTTCTGAGGTACATAGTGTGAGTTCTTAATGACGAGAAACTATCCTTATCAATAAGTGTTAATACCCATACCAGCCGTTCTGAGGTACATAGTGTGAGTTCTTAATGACGAGAAACTATCCTTATCAATAAGTGTTAATACCCATACCAGCCGTTCTGAGGTACATAGTGTGAGTTCTTAATGACGAGAAACTATCCTTATCAATAAGTGTTAATACCCATACCAGCCGTTCTGAGGTACATAGTGTGAGTTCTTAATGACGAGAAACTATCCTTATCAATAAGTGTTAATACCCATACCAGCCGTTCTGAGGTACATAGTGTGAGTTCTTAATGACGAGAAACTATCCTTATCAATAAGTGTTAATACCCATACCAGCCGTTCTGAGGTACATAGTGTGAGTTCTTAATGACGAGAAACTATCCTTATCAATAAGTGTTAATACCCATACCAGCCGTTCTGAGGTACATAGTGTGAGTTCTTAATGACGAGAAACTATCCTTATCAATAAGTGTTAATACCCATACCAGCCGTTCTGAGGTACATAGTGTGAGTTCTTAATGACGAGAAACTATCCTTATCAATAAGTGTTAATACCCATACCAGCCGTTCTGAGGTACATAGTGTGAGTTCTTAATGACGAGAAACTATCCTTATCAATAAGTGTTAATACCCATACCAGCCGTTCTGAGGTACATAGTGTGAGTTCTTAATGACGAGAAACTATCCTTATCAATAAGTGTTAATACCCATACCAGCCGTTCTGAGGTACATAGTGTGAGTTCTTAATGACGAGAAACTATACTTATCAATAAGTGTTAATACCCATACCAGCCGTTCTGAGGTACATAGTGTGAGTTCTTAATGACGAGAAACTATCCTTATCAATAAATAAGTGTTAATACCCATACCAGCCGTTCTGAGGTACATAGTGTGAGTTCTTAATGACGAGAAACTATCCTTATCAATAAGTGTTAATACCCATACCAGCCGTTCTGAGGTACATAGTGTGAGTTCTTAATGACGAGAAACTATCCTTATCAATAAGTGTTAATACCCATACCAGCCGTTCTGAGGTACATAGTGTGAGTTCTTAATGACGAGAAACTATCCTTATCAATAAGTGTTAATACCCATACCAGCCGTTCTGAGGTACATAGTGTGAGTTCTTAATGACGAGAAACTATCCTTATCAATAAGTGTTAATACCCATACCAGCCGTTCTGAGGTACATAGTGTGAGTTCTTAATGACGAGAAACTATCCTTATCAATAAGTGTTAATACCCATACCAGCCGTTCTGAGGTACATAGTGTGAGTTCTTAATGACGAGAAACTATCCTTATCAATAAGTGTTAATACCCATACCAGCCGTTCTGAGGTACATAGTGTGAGTTCTTAATGACGAGAAACTATCCTTATCAATAAGTGTTAATACCCATACCAGCCGTTCTGAGGTACATAGTGTGAGTTCTTAATGACGAGAAACTATATCTTATCAATAAGTGTTAATACCCATACCAGCCGTTCTGAGGTACATAGTGTGAGTTCTTAATGACGAGAAACTATCCTTATCAATAAGTGTTAATACCCATACCAGCCGTTCTGAGGTACATAGTGTGAGTTCTTAATGACGAGAAACTATCCTTATCAATAAGTGTTAATACCCATACCAGCCGTTCTGAGGTACATAGTGTGAGTTCTTAATGACGAGAAACTATCTTATCAATAAGTGTTAATACCCATACCAGCCGTTCTGAGGTACATAGTGTGAGTTCTTAATGACGAGAAACTATCCTTATCAATAAGTGTTAATACCCATACCAGCCGTTCTGAGGTACATAGTGTGAGTTCTTAATGACGAGAAACTATCCTTATCAATAAGTGTTAATACCCATACCAGCCGTTCTGAGGTACATAGTGTGAGTTCTTAATGACGAGAAACTATCCTTATCAATAAGTGTTAATACCCATACCAGCCGTTCTGAGGTACATAGTGTGAGTTCTTAATGACGAGAAACTATCCTTATCAATAAGTGTTAATACCCATACCAGCCGTTCTGAGGTACATAGTGTGAGTTCTTAATGACGAGAAACTATCCTTATCAATAAGTGTTAATACCCATACCAGCCGTTCTGAGGTACATAGTGTGAGTTCTTAATGACGAGAAACTATCCTTATCAATAAGTGTTAATACCCATACCAGCCGTTCTGAGGTACATAGTGTGAGTTCTTAATGACGAGAAACTATCCTTATCAATAAGTGTTAATACCCATACCAGCCGTTCTGAGGTACATAGTGTGAGTTCTTAATGACGAGAAACTATCCTTATCAATAAGTGTTAATACCCATACCAGCCGTTCTGAGGTACATAGTGTGAGTTCTTAATGACGAGAAACTATCCTTATCAATAAGTGTTAATACCCATACCAGCCGTTCTGAGGTACATAGTGTGAGTTCTTAATGACGAGAAACTATCCTTATCAATAAGTGTTAATACCCATACCAGCCGTTCTGAGGTACATAGTGTGAGTTCTTAATGACGAGAAACTATCCTTATCAATAAGTGTTAATACCCATACCAGCCGTTCTGAGGTACATAGTGTGAGTTCTTAATGACGAGAAACTATCCTTATCAATAAGTGTTAATACCCATACCAGCCGTTCTGAGGTACATAGTGTGAGTTCTTAATGACGAGAAACTATCCTTATCAATAAGTGTTAATACCCATACCAGCCGTTCTGAGGTACATAGTGTGAGTTCTTAATGACGAGAAACTATCCTTATCAATAAGTGTTAATACCCATACCAGCCGTTCTGAGGTACATAGTGTGAGTTCTTAATGACGAGAAACTATCCTTATCAATAAGTGTTAATACCCATACCAGCCGTTCTGAGGTACATAGTGTGAGTTCTTAATGACGAGAAACTATCCTTATCAATAAGTGTTAATACCCATACCAGCCGTTCTGAGGTACATAGTGTGAGTTCTTAATGACGAGAAACTATCCTTATCAATAAGTGTTAATACCCATACCAGCCGTTCTGAGGTACATAGTGTGAGTTCTTAATGACGAGAAACTATCCTTATCAATAAGTGTTAATACCCATACCAGCCGTTCTGAGGTACATAGTGTGAGTTCTTAATGACGAGAAACTATCCTTATCAATAAGTGTTAATACCCATACCAGCCGTTCTGAGGTACATAGTGTGAGTTCTTAATGACGAGAAACTATCCTTATCAATAAGTGTTAATACCCATACCAGCCGTTCTGAGGTACATAGTGTGAGTTCTTAATGACGAGAAACTATCCTTATCAATAAGTGTTAATACCCATACCAGCCGTTCTGAGGTACATAGTGTGAGTTCTTAATGACGAGAAACTATCCTTATCAATAAGTGTTAATACCCATACCAGCCGTTCTGAGGTACATAGTGTGAGTTCTTAATGACGAGAAACTATCCTTATCAATAAGTGTTACCAGCCGTTCTGAGGTACTTAATGACGAGAAACTATACTTATCAATAAGTGTTAATACGTACCAGCCGTTCTGAGGTACATAGTGTGAGTTCTTAATGACGAGAAACTATCCTTATCAATAAGTGTTAATACCCATACCAGCCGTTCTGAGGTACATAGTGTGAGTTCTTAATGACGAGAAACTATCCTTATCAATAAGTGTTAATACCCATACCAGCCGTTCTGAGGTACATAGTGTGAGTTCTTAATGACGAGAAACTATACTTATCAATAAGTGTTAATACCCATACCAGCCGTTCTGAGGTACATAGTGTGAGTTCTTAATGACGAGAAACTATCCTTATCAATAAGTGTTAATACCCATACCAGCCGTTCTGAGGTACATAGTGTGAGTTCTTAATGACGAGAAACTATCCTTATCAATAAGTGTTAATACCCATACCAGCCGTTCTGAGGTACATAGTGTGAGTTCTTAATGACGAGAAACTATCCTTATCAATAAGTGTTAATACCCATACCAGCCGTTCTGAGGTACATAGTGTGAGTTCTTAATGACGAGAAACTATCCTTATCAATAAGTGTTAATACCCATACCAGCCGTTCTGAGGTACATAGTGTGAGTTCTTAATGACGAGAAACTATCCTTATCAATAAGTGTTAATACCCATACCAGCCGTTCTGAGGTACATAGTGTGAGTTCTTAATGACGAGAAACTATCCTTATCAATAAGTGTTAATACCCATACCAGCCGTTCTGAGGTACATAGTGTGAGTTCTTAATGACGAGAAACTATACTTATCAATAAGTGTTAATACCCATACCAGCCGTTCTGAGGTACATAGTGTGAGTTCTTAATGACGAGAAACTATCCTTATCAATAAGTGTTAATACCCATACCAGCCGTTCTGAGGTACATAGTGTGAGTTCACTTATACGGAAGAAGCAATATTAACTTGTATTATAACTATCGAGTTTAAGTACAATCGGCTGTGTGGCATAGTGTATATTTTACATGTTGCAATGACATTAACTGTTTGTTTGTTTAGTATCAAATATCTACAACGGGCTATGTGTATGTGTGTATCATCGTGGAATCGAACCCTGAGTTTTGATGTTGTAGTGATATTACTTACTATCGTAATTTAACATTTTACACGATTCAGTACGTTGTATTAAAATGATTTTGAATTGGCAAACCAGTAGGTCGCTTGACAATTACGGCCACTATCGAGTCACAGTGGAACGGCTTGTATAAAAGTATAATTTTGACATTGTTTCCGTTTTTATGGTAGCCTCATACCAAAAGGTTATTGTTTTGGGGGAAGATATATAACAGTCCCTTCTGACACAAAATATTCATACACTTAGATCATAAAGATGTGTTCAGATTAAAGATTCAGAATTTCCAGCACGGAGATTTCTTTCGTTCTTACTGCCACTTGGGCCCGGCACGGCCAGATAGGTTAAGGCGTTCGATCTGTAATCGGAGGGTCGCGAGTTCGAATCCCCGTCGCACCAAACATGCTCGCCTTTTCAGCCGTGGGGAGCGTTATATAGTGACGGTCAATCCCACTATTCGTTGGTAAAAGAGTAAACTAGTAGTTGGCGGTGCGTGGTGATGACTACCTGCGTTCCCTCTAGTCTTACACTGCTAAACTAGGGATTGCTAGCGCAGATAGCCCTCGTGTAGGTTTGCGCGAAATTCAAAACAAACAAAACAAACCATTTCTTGTGAAGTAAAAAAAGTGAAACAGGTAAAAATGTTTAATTAATCAACATTAATAACAATTTAGATGTACAAATGCACCTCGTTTTTTTTTGGTTATAATTAAAAATGTGGTGTAGGTTGACCATCAAAGATCATAACTTTATTATTATAACAACGTTACTTGTTAACAATTACCTAAGGAACACAGTTTAAACGATTTTGTACAGGGTAGCCCAAAACCATAAAGATTACAAGAACATCTACAGAATTAATGTATCTTTAACAGCGGTCTCTAGTTACAAAGGAGCACAGTTACCAGAGACCAATGTGAGATAAGCTGGTTCTCAGACACATTCAATAACATCAGAAAACATAAGATTTAAACAAATCTCAAATAATAAATACGTCTTTGTTGTACAAAGACGATTGTACAACAGGTAGTTGGTAACTGTTCAACTAATTTTCATCTGTTTTGAAGATCATTTTTAAAACAGTAATTAGTTCATCACATATCCCCGGTAGATGGCATTTCTTCAGTAGAGCCTTATTGCTAATGCTTACGAAATTATGTAGCGTAGTGAGTTCGATACGAGATTATAGTGACACTCCCTTCAGTGGTAGATTTTATGGTTATTGCTTTTGAGATTATATAAAGCTTTCAGTTCTCTACAAAGTTAATTTTATCAAGCAGGTGGCAGCACTGTCTATGTAGGGATAGTCTGGGTATTTCATCTAACTGGTATTTTAAATATCTCTTCAATAGGTCATCATAATTTTACAACACTATACAGCGTTTCCTTTATAACAATATTTATGTGATGACTAAGTCAGAAGTTCTAGAAATGTCTCTAAATAGCAAAAGTCTGAATTTCTTGTTCATCTTTTCTCTGCTTTCTCATTACACGATAACTAAAACCAAAACAGTGGTGACAAACAGTTTAACTTAGGTAACGTAGTTTCAAACAGTGTATCTACTTTTATAAGTGTTGTTAATAAGTTATATTAATTTGTGAAATAATGGAACTCGTGTTAACCCTCAGTAGGCTTTCTTACAGAAACTTGATGTTCCTATAAAAAGCCTAATTACAGGGTGAAACATGAATTACCAGCTAATAACAGAAAACAATAACTATTGTAGTCGGAACTTCGTTATATTTAGAATTTGGTTATAAATACAGCTTTTCAACATCTATTAAAACACTGCATTAAAAATACGTAAGCAGACAAAAAAAAAACTTTCTCATAAAGGAAATAAATATAGGAATGACTTACACGAGTCCTACAAAACAATGAAACAATACGGTAGTAATGGTGTCTCCATCATCCTTAAACAATGTTGTTCTTGGACTCTGTTTTTGAAGGACTAATACGAGAGTCTCCCGCTATTACAGCGGTAAGTCTACGGATTTATAACGCTAAAATTAGGGCTCGATTTTCTCCGCTGGGCTCATCAGATAGCCCGATGTGGCTTTGCTATTACAAAACACACACACTTATTAATATTAGCCCATTCTTGCATTATTTTATCATTTGAAAAGTTTATATATATATATGTATCCCTTCTAAGCATTATATTATGTCGTTTTAAAATTCACCCCAAAATATTCTATATTATTCCTTCTGTAGTGTTTTAAATGTATCGCTGAGAATAGATATATTACTTAAACACTGAACAGTCGAAGCTCATGAAATTACCTTCGGATCTGGTGTTTTATTTCTAGTTTAAACCACCTTTTTGTGGTTTTAGTGTTTCTTATTTTGTAATCACTAAATTAGTTTTCACCACAGAGATTTTAATCAATTTTCGAAACCGCTTTCTTCGAGTGTTCGAAAATAGTAGATGTGCAACGGAAATGACGTCATGTTACCCTGATAAACGGATACCGTAGAGTCACGTGGTAATTATGACGTCACGTTTATAAAGTACGGGTTACTATGAAATTAATTGGTGTGTCTTAGCATTTATAATTCAAATGCTTATAAACAGGGAACGTTGATATTTGATAGATGAACTACTGAGACGACCGGAGAGGCGATTCTACTATCAAAAGTATTTCTGTCCAGGTGGCGTTATAATAAACTTTTTGTACTAAAGACTGTATATAAACAATATTATTATAACGTGCAGGACATGGTCTGCCTCCTGTTAAACCTACTATTATATATATATAATTGAGCGCAAGATATATCGTACCCTAGTGATACAGCGGTATGTCTGCGGACTTACAACACTAAAATTCATTTCTATACCCGTGGTGGGCAGAGCACAAATAACCCATCGTGTAGCTTTGTGCCCATTTATAAACAAACAAGAAAACGTAAGTTATATGGCAGTTACATCTGTATCATGATGATTATATATTACCTATTGTTATTTTTATAGAAGTTTGTTTTATCGTGTTTAAGTTTCTGAACATTTCATATTATCATTAGTCTCTATAGCCATCCATATGTGTTTGTAACATTTGACAGTTATACAGGACTAAGTAGTTTTAGACACTGTACATCTCAAGTTCAGAGTGTGTTTTATTTCTCACTATTTTTACTATTACGTTATCGTGGTTGGTTCAGTTATTATTTTGTATTTTATATAAACGTTTTTTTTTATTGTGCTGTCCTAAAGTTCCTGAGACTGACTCATGAGGTTCAAACTGTAAACATCTATTACAATAATGCTAAATTTTTTTTGTTTGTCCTGAATATGCGCACACAATTTAACGTGAGGTCGTAAAATAACATTATACACTCATTTGTTGACTGTTTGTTTTTGAATTTCGCGCAAAGCTACACGAGGGCTATCTGCGCTCATTTGTTGACAGTATTAAGTATGATAAAGCTTAAGACTTAACTAAAACAAAAAAAAACAAAACGTAAACGCTGAACAAGTTTAAATTATATATTTATAAAATGCAGGGCGTGCTTAATAAAGGCTTAACTAATGTTAGGCCTAAGGCAAGTAAACTTACAAATTTCAGTGTCTGTGATTAGAGGTGTTTTGTATTATCCTGAAGATCGACATCCTGGTCACAGATGTGACGCGTTTTTGACATCATATAGTAGGAGTGGCTTAATGAGTTTTCTTTTGTCAAGAGACCTGCTAGGGATAACATGACCACAATTTCCATGTAAATTTATTTCTACGACAATAAGTCAAGACAAGAGTTAGTGTTCGTGTGTTCCCTAAGTAAGGTATATTATATTGTATATTAATTGTTATTTTTGTTATCTGTATTGATTATATCAGTTAGCACATCGAATATTATCACATTTCATGTTGATTTATTGTTTTTATCATAACGATAGTTTTGTATTGTGCGCTTAAAATATATTTATTAGAACTAACCTAAATCTCCCAGTCTGTCAAACGTTGTAAGATATTGTTGGGATTATGCCGAAAATATCGTTAACTACAAAGATAACTAAACTATGAAACAATGCGTTACAATATTTAAATGTAAGCTTAAGAAAAGTATATTTAATGAATTATACTTTTGACCAAGTTGATTTTCAGTTTCTCTATCACTGAATATCTTACCTTTTACTTTAATCAGATATTGTTAATAGAATACCCCTGGTAAAACCTTGTCACAGCCATTGTCGTAAACTTGAAGCGACGTTAACTTAATACCGACACGAAAGTTGAACACCACTTGTCTTCTTTTATCAATTATTTAGGCGGAGTATACCGATTTGATTGAAGACGAAAGGTGGAAAAAAAACTTTCGAAATGTCGCCCCCTATAATTATGTTTCTAAAACAGACATTTGCTGTCCATTTAACTAAATTCCAACATGTTACGTTTCCTACACTGAAGTTTGAATGGAACAGTCTTCCTACAAGGTGGAGCTGTCAACACATTGCTGGAACAAAGTTTCAGGAATCCAACAATCAGCGGAAATATTCCACACACGTGACCGGAACGGTCGCCCTGTTAGTTGTTAGCTAGGATGCCAACTGAAGTCATTAATTTACCAAGATATATTCACAACCGAGACAGCCCTAAAATATATCATACGACACCAATGAAAGTTCGCTCGTCTGTCACTTTTTGTCTTTTAACGTTATGTTATGTCTGGTTATAATTATTTTTTGTACTGAAGCAGCCAACCTTCTCTTTTATTACTCCACCTACAAAATATAACGACTCATCTTCGATTATTGGACGACGAAACAAATCAAATAATTATATGATAGTCTTGTGCATAAAAGATTTAGAGAAAAAATGTCGACCAATATTTCAAAAAGGAACATATATACATATACATATTTATTTTCACAGCAAGAATGCAATAAGTCCTAGTTCTATAGATAACGCAATCAGCTTTAAATTCCAAAAAAAAGAATTTAAGTCCAAAAATAAAGAACATTCAATATAAACTTGTATAGATGAAGAACACGTTTTATCAAAAGGCTACATGGGTCTAGATTACCATTATTTAAAAATAAACCAAAACCAAATTAATTAGAGGGACAGGAAGTACAGTGTGGTATAGGATTACACGAACAAAGACAAACTCGCAGCACCAGAATACAGTTATTACCAGAAATAGACACATCACATCGATGCATTTGTACGGTTTAGTTATTGTCAGAGAACAAAGTGATTGTACATGGTTTTGAAAATAGATTATTTAAAAGAGCCGTTTTTATATAAAATTAATTAAAAATCCCTCGAAGGCAAAAAAATTTTTTTTTAAGTTTAAATAATGGCCCGGATTTTCTTTTTTTCAATGAATTACATAAACCCTTAAACAAGTCTTATTAACTTAAAATCTCATTAAGAAACGAAGTAAGTTCAAACCCAAACAACTTCCCAGGAATTAGATTTCTGTATAATTAACATACATGAGAAGATATTATTCCACGTGCATGATAAATAAGGTGAAATGTTTTGTATGCTTAGTTCTAAGCTCGGTTTATTGTAACCAATAAAACCTGAATTACATCACAGTAATTTCGAAGTCGTTCAGGTTAGAATAAAACAGAAAATACACGAAACTTTATTGGAATTCGGTTTGTTCCAAGCTTTCGGTGACTTTTAAGTCACGAGACACGCGCTACACTTTGGAGCTGAATGTCTTATTTGTTCAAATAAACGGTATTCCCATTAAAAAAAACAACAACAAACAAAACATTTAAACTCTATTGTTCGGCCAGATTTTGTAACTTCTTCATATTAAACAATAAACAGGAAAGTTCAAGAAACCTCAGTATCACTTACAATGATATCGGTGGCGAACATTATAAACATTTGTTATGTTACATTAGGTGTTGTTATTTTTGAATTAAGCACAAAGCTACACAATGGGCTATCTGTGCTCTGCCCACCACGGGTATCGAAACCCGGTTTTCAGTGTGTAAGTCCGCAGACATACCACTGAGCCACTGGAACCAAACAAAACAATGTACCCTGCCCACGGGTATCGAACCCCGATTTCTAGCTGTACGAGTCCGCAGGCATACCACTGTGCCACTAGGGTACTGTTAGATTAGACCAGTGATGATTTCCATACGGCTAAACTAGGAACTAAAGTTTGAGTGTTTTATATCACATACAGTTGTGACCATTTTAACAGTAATGTTAGACTGGACCAGTGATGACGAAAATACAGCCTGACCAAAAGAAGAGACTGTTGTGTTTCTACACACGTGTGTTGATTCAGTTGTAACACATTTCGAACATTGAATCCACTGGTTATTTAAATACAGAAATGGTTCCCTGTGGTTTTGTAGCTCTTTCTACTTTATAGAAGGTTTCCATTCAGTCAATTTTGTGTGTTTTTTTCTGAAAGCAAAGCCACGTCGGGCTATCTGCTGAGCCCACAGAGGGGAATCGAATCCTTGATTTTAACGTTGTGAATCCGCAGACTTACCGCTGTACTAGCAGGAGGGTCAATTTTGGAGAGATGCAGTAGCAAGTTTTATTAGTTCTTTCTCAAGTGTAAAACTACATAATCAAACTACATAATCGTCTATTTGCGGATATCGAAACAATATTTTTAGACTAATAACCCTAAAACTTATTACCGAGTAACCGGGGAAGGTTACAGAGCAGTGAACTAGATTTTAACACAAGATCTAATTGCATATAAAAACGATGTTGTTCTACAAGTATAATTCCTTTAAGTCTGATTATCGTATAATTAATTCTTACAGAGTTTGATATGATTCACTTGACTCTAACCTATGTTTCTAATTGATTCTTACAGAGTTTGATATGATTCACTTGACTCTAACCTATGTTTCTAATTGATTCTTACAGAGTTTGATATGATTCACTTGACACTAACCTATGTTTCCAATTAATTCTTACAGAGTTTGATATGATTCTCTTGACACTAACCTATGTTTCTAATCAATTCTTACAGAGTTTGATATGATTCACTTGACTCTAACCTATGTTTCTAATTGATTCTTACAGAGTTTGATATGATTCACTTGACTCTAACCTATGTTTCTAATTGATTCTTACAGAGTTTGATATGATTCACTTGACACTAACCTATGTTTCTAATTAATTCTTACAGAGTTTGATATGATTGACTTGACACTAACCTATGTTTCTAATTAATTCTTACAGAGTTTGATATGATTGACTTGACACTAACCTATGTTTCTAATTAATTCTTACAGAGTTTGATATGATTGACTTGACACTAACCTATGTTTCTAATTAATTCTTACAGAGTGTGATATGATTGACTTGACTCTAACCTATGTTTCTAATTAATTCTTACAGAGTTTGATATGATTCATTTGATACTAACCTATGTTTCTAATTGATTCTTACAGAGTTTGATATGATTCACTTGACTCTAACCTATGTTTCTAATTGATTCTTACAGAGTTTGATATGATTCACTTGACACTAACCTATGTTTCTAATTAATTCTTACAGAGTTTGATATGATTCACTTGACACTAACCTATGTTTCTAATTGATTCTTACAGAGTTTGATATGATTCACTTGACACTAACCTATGTTTCTAATTAATTCTTACAGAGTTTGATATGATTGACTTGACTCTAACCTATGTTTCTACTCACTTCTTACAGAGTTTGATATGATTCACTTGACACTAACCTATGTTTCTAATTGATTCTTACAGAGTTTGATATGATTCACTTGACGCTAACCTATGTTTCTAATTAATTCTTACAGAGTTTGATATGATTCACTTGACTCTAACCTATGTTTCTAATTAATTCTTACAGAGTTTGATATGATTCACTTGACTCTAACCTATGTTTCTAATTAATTCTTACAGAGTTTGATATGATTCACTTGACACTAACCTATGTTTCTAATTGATTCTTACAGAGTTTGATATGATTGACTTGGACTCTCAACCTATGTTTCTAATTAATTCTTACAGAGTTTGATATGATTCACTTGACACCAACCTATGTTTCTAATTGATTCTTACAGAGTTTGATATGATTCACTTGACACCAACCTATGTTTCTAATTAATTCTTACAGAGTTTGATATGATTCACTTGACTCTAACCTATGTTTCTAATTGATTCTTACAGAGTTTGATATGATTCACTTGACTCTAACCCATGTTTCTAATTAATTCTTACAGAGTTTGATATGATTCACTTGACGCTAACCTATGTTTCTAATTGATTCCTACAGAGTTTGATATGATTGACTTGACACTAACCTATGTTTCTAATTAAATCTTACAGAGTTTGATATGATTCACTTGACTCTAACCTATGTTTCTAATTGATTCTTACAGAGTTTGATATGATTCACTTGACTCTAACCTATGTTTCTAATTGATTCTTACGGAGTTTGATATGATTCACTTGACTCTAACCTATGTTTCTAATTGATTCTTACAGAGTTTGATATGATTCACTTGACTCTAACCTATGTTTCTAATTGATTCTTACAGAGTTTGATATGATTCACTTGACACTAACCTGTGTTTCTAATTGATTCTTACAGAGTTTGATATGATTCACTTGACATTAAACCATGTTTCTAATTAATTCTTACAGAGTTTGATATGATTCACTTGACTCTAACCTATGTTTCTAATTAATTCCACAGAGTTTGATATGATTCACTTGACTCTAACCCATGTTTCTAATTAATTCTTACAGAGTTTGATATGATTCACTTGACACTAACCTATGTTTCTAATTTAATTCTTACAGAGTTTGATATGATTCACTTGACACTAACCTATGTTTCTAATTAATTCTTACAGAGTTTGATATGATTCACTTGACACTAACCTATGTTTCTATTTAATTCTTACAGAGTTTGATATGATTCACTTGACACTAACCTATGTTTCTAATTAATTCTTACAGAGTTTGATATGATTCACTTGACACTAACCTATGTTTCTAATTAATTCTTACAGAGTTTGATATGATTCACTTGACACTAACCTATGTTTCTATTTAATTCTTACAGAGTTTGATATGATTCACTTGACACTAACCTATGTTTCTATTTAATTCTTACAGAGTTTGATATGATTCACTTGACACTAACCTATGTTTCTAATTAATTCTTACAGAGTTTGATATGATTCACTTGACACTAACCCATGTTTCTAATTAATTCTTACAGAGTTTGATATGATTCACTTGACACTAACCTATGTTTCTAATTAATTCTTACAGAGTTTGATATGATTCACTTGACACTAACCTATGTTTCTAATTAATTCTTACAGAGTTTGATATGATTCACTTGACACTAACCTATGTTTCTAATTAATTCTTACAGAGTTTGATATGATTCACTTGACACTAACCTATGTTTCTAATTAATTCTTACAGAGTTTGATATGATTCACTTGACACTAACCTATGTTTCTAATTAATTCTTACAGAGTTTGATATGATTCACTTGACTCTAACCTATGTTTCTAATTAATTCTTACAGAGTTTGATATGATTCACTTGACACTAACCTATGTTTCTAATTGATTCTTACAGAGTTTGATATGATTCATTTGATACTAACCTATGTTTCTAATTGATTCTTACAGAGTTTGATATGATTCATTTGATACTAACCTATGTTTCTAATTAATTCTTACAGAGTTTGATATGATTCACTTGACACTAACCTATGTTTCTAATTAATTCTTACAGAGTTTGATATGATTCACTTGACACTAACCTATGTTTCTAATTAATTCTTACAGAGTTTGATATGATTCACTTGACACTTAACTATGTTTCTAATTAATTCTTACAGAGTTTGATATGATTCACTTGACACTAACCTATGTTTCTAATTAATTCTTACAGAGTTTGATATGATTCACTTGACACTAACCTATGTTTCTAATTAATTCTTACAGAGTTTGATATGATTGACTTGACTCTAACCTATGTTTCTAATTAATTCTTACAGAGTTTGATATGATTGACTTGACTCTAACCTATGTTTCTAATTAATTCTTACAGAGTTTGATATGATTCACTTGACACTAACCTATGTTTCTAATTAATTCTTACAGAGTTTGATATGATTCACTTGACACTTACCTATGTTTCTAATTAATTCTTACAGAGTTTGATATGATTCACTTGACACTAACCTATGTTTCTAATTGATTCTTACAGAGTTTGATATGATTCACTTGACACTAACCTATGTTTCTAATTAATTCTTACAGAGTTTGATATGATTGAATTGACACTAACCTATGTTTCTAATTAATTCTTACAGAGTTTGATATGATTGACTTGACTCTAACCTATGTTTCTAATTAATTCTTACAGAGTTTTGATATGATTGACTTGACACTAACCTATGTTTCTAATGAATTCTTACAGAGTTTGATATGATTCACTTGACTCTAACCTATGTTTCTAATTGATTCTTACAGAGTTTGATATGATTCACTTGACACTAACCTATGTTTCTAATTAATTCTTACAGAGTTTGATATGATTCACTTGACACCAACCTATGTTTCTAATTAATTCTTACAGGGTTTGGTATGATTCACTTGACTCTAACCTATGTTTCTAATTAATTCTTACAGAGTTTGATATGATTCACTTGACACTAACCTATGTTTCTAATTAATTCTTACAGAGTTTGATATGATTCACTTGACACTTACCTATGTTTCTAATTAATTCTTACAGAGTTTGATATGATTCACTTGACACTAACCTATGTTTCTAATTAATTCTTACAGAGTTTGATATGATTCACTTGACACTAACCTATGTTTCTAATTAATTCTTACAGAGTGTGATATGATTGACTTGACTCTAACCTATGTTTCTAATTAATTCTTACAGATTTTGATATGATTGACTTGACACTAACCTATGTTTCTAATTAATTCTTACAGAGTTTGATATGATTCACTTGACACTAACCTATGTTTCTAATTGATTCTTACAGAGTTTGATATGATTCACTTGACACTAACCTCTGTTTCTAATTAATTCTTACAGAGTTTGATATGATTCACTTGACACTAACCTATGTTTCTAATTAATTCTTACAGAGTTTGATATGATTGAATTGACACTAACCTAAGTTTCTAATTAATTCTTACAGAGTTTGATATGATTGACTTGACTCTAACCTATGTTTCTAATTAATTCTTACAGATTTTGATATGATTGACTTGACACTAACCTATGTTTCTAATTAATTCTTACAGAGTTTGATATGATTCACTTGACACTAACCTATGTTTCTAATTGATTCTTACAGAGTTTGATATGATTCACTTGACACTAACCTCTGTTTCTAATTAATTCTTACAGAGTTTGATATGATTCACTTGACACTAACCTATGTTTCTAATTAATTCTTACAGGTTTGATATGATTCACTTGACTCTAACCTATGTTTCTAATTAATTCTTACAGAGTTTGATATGATTCACTTGACACTAACCTATGTTTCTAATTAATTCTTACAGAGTTTGATATGATTCACTTGACACTCACCTATGTTTCTAATTAATTCTTACAGAGTTTGATATGATTCACTTGACACTAACCTATGTTTCTAATTAATTCTTACAGAGTTTGATATGATTCACTTGACACTAACCTATGTTTCTAATTAATTCTTACAGAGTTTGATATGATTGAATTGACACTAACCTAAGTTTCTAATTAATTCTTACAGAGTTTGATATGATTGACTTGACACTAACCTATGTTTCTAATTAATTCTTACAGATTTTGATATGATTGACTTGACACTAACCTATGTTTCTAATTAATTCTTACAGAGTTTGATATGATTCACTTGACACTAACCTATGTTTCTAATTGATTCTTACAGAGTTTGATATGATTCACTTGACACTAACCTATGTTTCTAATTAATTCTTACAGAGTTTGATATGATTCACTTGACACTAACCTATGTTTCTAATTAATTCTTAGGAGTTTGGTATTTCACTCTGACACTCAACCTATGTTTCTAATTAATTCTTACAGATTTTGGTATGATTGACTTGACACTAACCTATGTTTCTAATTAATTCTTACAGAGTTTGATATGATTGACTTGACACTAACCTATGTTTCTAATTAATTCTTACAGAGTTTGATATGATTCACTTGACACTCAACCTATGTTTCTAATTAATTCTTACAGAGTTTGATATGATTCACTTGACACTAACCTATGTTTCTAATTAATTCTTACAGAGTTTGATATGATTCACTTGACACTAGCCTATGTTTCTAATTAATTCTTACAGAGTTTGATATGATTCACTTGACACTAACCTATGTTTCTAATTAATTCTTACAGAGTTTGATATGATTCACTTGACACTAACCTATGTTTCTAATTGATTCTTACAGAGTTTGGTATGATTGATTTGACACTAACGTATGTTTCTAATTAATTCTTACAGAGTTTGGTATGATTCACTTGACAATGACCTATGTTTCTAATTAATTCTTACAGAGTTTGGTATGATTCACTTGACACTTACCTATGTTTCTAATTAATTCTTACAGAGTTTGATATGATTCACTTGACACTTACCTACGTTTCTAATTAATTCTTACAGAGTTTGATATGATTCACTTGACACTAACACTATGTTTCTAATTAATTCTTACAGAGTTTGATCAATGATTCACTTGACACTAACCTATGTTTCTAATTCTTACAGAGTTTGATATGATTCACTTGACACTAACCTATGTTTCTAATTAATTTTTACAGAGTTTGATATGATTCACTTGACACTAACCTATGTTTCTAATTAATTCTTACAGAGTTTGATATGATTCACTTGACACTAACCTATGTTTCTAATTAATTCTTACAGAGTTTGATATGATTCACTTGACACCAACCTATGTTTCTAATTAATTCTTACAGAGTTTGATATGATTCACTTGACACTAACCTATGTTTCTAATTAATTCTTACAGAGTTTGATATGATTCACTTGACACTAACCTATGTTTCTAATTGATTCTTACAGAGTTTGGTATGATTGATTTGACACTAACGTATGTTTCTAATTGATTCTTACAGAGTTTGATATGATTGACTTGACAATGACCTATGTTGATGTCACAAAGGACATTTATTAAGTTTCATAATCGTCCCATAGGGGGACTGCGGCAAGTCTACAGTTTTACATAATTCAAATCAGGGGTTCGATTGCCCTTGGTGAACGTAGCAGATAGCCAGACATGGCTTTACTATAAAACACAGAAAACACAGTTTCGTAGTATTCCTACAGTTTTAATAATGTGATTTGATAAATCTCCATAATCGTCCCAGCCCGGTATGGGTCAGGTGGTTAAGGTACTCGACTCATATTCTGAGGGTGGCAGGTTGGAATCCCCGTCACACCAAACATTTTCGCCCTTTCGGCTGTGGGCGCGTTATAAGGTGAGGGTCAATTCCACTATGTGCTGGTAAAAGCGTAGCCAAAGAGTTGGCGGTGGGTAGGGATGACTAGTTGCCTTCCCTCTAAGTCTTATATCGCTAAATTAGGGACGGTTAATGCAGATAGCCCTCGTGTAGCTTTGCAAGAAATATAAAACAAATCAAACCATAATCTCCCCCACGGTTTTAATAATGTGATTTGGTCAAATGTGCCATGAAATTCAGTGTTTTTAAAAACTCATGGTTTTATGCTAACACTAAATGAAATGTTTATTTAGTATTTTAAATCTGGAGACCATCTTAACGACACATGGCTTAAACAGCGAGGTAAGAAATCTTAAGGTTTAGACATAGCCCTTCTTAATTTAGAACTACTAATCCAACGAGGGAAACCAGTCAAGAGATTAACCTGAAGATGACCTAGAAGGTCAAAACGTTATTCTCTGCTTTATTTTAATGTGACCGACTGTCACAGTTTCAAGTTACAAAGCTGAAAATACAGAGTGTGTTCAGTGAAATTACTCTGCTCGAGTTTTAGAGCTTTCTATTTGACATGTACGACCAGAGTTATATAATTTTATTGTAAGTTTTAATATGTATAAAATGCAAGTTGGTAATATGAGTCGTTTAAAGGTATTCGTATCTTGTCGCAACAAAAGGTTTTCCAATGAAAGTTGTTAGTATTAGTGGATCTAAAGTATGAGATAATAATATAAATGTTCAATCATAATTTATTCTGGATGTACACTAACCTAGTGGCGTCTCGTTGCCGTGGCAACACTGACGACACGCAAAACGCTTAAGCATTTGCAATTTCCTGACCCTTCGACTGCGCAATGCGGTGCAGAGAAACTTACAACTAGAGTCATGTGTCACATCCTTGAACATAGGGACTGTTCAACGATACAGACTAATTGCAGGATAAGATTTTAAGAATGAAGCTTTGGTATCGCAATGAATACTCAAAAACTTTCACATGAGAACTAACAAGGGGAGATCCCCACATATTTTGAAACACCCTTCTTTGCTGGATACGAGAGACCTAAGTGACTCGTGAACTACAGTAAAGTACCACAAGTAATGCAGTGTTGTTCTCACTAATAACCACTGGTACCTGTTTTTTAGTTTTTGTTTACACAGAAAACGAAAGACTCCACACACACAGTAATGACGTCAGTAATTTTATTGTGTTTGCACAAGCAGCAACACGAACTTTCTCAACACGATTCAACAAGTCTATGGTGAACGGTATAAAAGTAGGTAATCCGAAGGTTAGGACAAAACGTCATTAGTGGTATAAACAACTTATAATATGCCATATCTAAAATGTCAAGAACTGCACAAAATATTGTCATTATCTTTCACCGCTAACCCAGACACGACCACAGTCTGATTTACGTTTTAAATTATAAAATATATTTGTTTTACTACCCCCCTAAATTACACAATGAATTATGATTTTTGCAAAGTATTCGTTTAAAGCATATAAATACAGCATTTCGACCTCAGTGTGATTCTTTATCACGGAATATTGAGCCTTCAAGAAAAAAAGTATTGAAATCAACACAGCTAAATAATAATCGCGCATCTACGTTCTTTTCTACTGGTGAAGGTTTAGGTAAAACAAGATGTAATAAATGATACGTTCTTTTCTACTGGTGAAGGTTTAGGTAAAGCAAGGTGTAATAAATGATACGTTCTTTTTCTACTGGTGAAGGTTAAGGTAAACAAGGTGTAATAAATGCTACGTTCTATTCTACTGGTGAAGGTTAAGGTAAACAAGGTGTAATAAATGCTACGTTCTTTTCTACTGGTGAAGGTTTAGGTAAAACAAGGTGTAATAAATGATACGTTCTTTTCTACTAGTGAAGGTTTTAGGTAAAACAAAGTGTAATAAATGCTGCATTCTTTTCTACTAGTGAAGGTTTAGGTAAAACAAAGTGTAATAAATGCTACATTCTTTTCTACTGGTGAAGGTTTAGGTAAAACAAGGTGTAATAAATGATATGTTCTTTTCAACTAGTGAAGATTTAGGTAAAACAAGGTGTAATAAATGCTACGTTCTTTCCTACTGGTGAAGGTTTAGGTAAAACAAGGTGTAATAAATGCTACGTTCTTTGCTACTGGTGAAGGTTTAGGTAAAACAAGGTGTAATAAATGCTACGTTCTTTTCTACTGGTGAAGGTTTAGGTAAAACAAGGTATAATAAATGCTACGTTCTTTCTACTGGTGAAGGTTTAGGTAAAGCAGGTGTAATAAATGATACGTTCTTTCTACTGGTGAAGGTTAAGGTAAACAAGGTGTAATAAATGCTACGTTCTATTCTACTGGTGAAGGTTAAGGTAAACAAGGTGTAATAAATGCTACGTTCTTTTCTACTGGTGAAGGTTTAGGTAAAACAAGGTGTAATAAATGCTACGTTCTTTTCTACTGGTGAAGGTTTAGGTAAAACAAGGTGTAATAAATGATACGTCTTTTCTACTGGTGAAGGTTTAGGTAAAGCAAGGTGTAATAAATGATACGTTCTTTCTCTACTGGTGAAGGTTAAGGTAAACAAGGTGTAATAAATGCTACGTCCTATTCTACTGGTGAAGGTTAAGGTAAACAAGGTGTAATAAATGCTACGTTCTTTTCTACTGGTGAAGGTTTAGGTAAAACAAGGTGTAATAAATGATACGTTCTTTTCTACTAGTGAAGGTTTTAGGTAAAACAAGGTGTAATAAATGCTACGTTCTTTTCTACTGGGACGGTTTAGGTAAAACAAGGTGTAATAAATGCTACGTTATTTTCTACTGGGACGGTTTAGGTAAAACAAGGTGTAATAAATGATACGTTCGTTTCACTGGTGAAGGTTTAGGTAAAACAAGGTGTAATAAATGATACGTTCTTTTCTATTGGTGAAGGTTTAGGTAAAACAAGGTGTAATAAATGATACGTTCGTTTCTACTGGTGAAGGTTAAGGTAAACAAGGTGTAATAAATGCTACGTTCTTTTCTACTGGTGAAGGTTTAGGTAAAACAAGGTGTAATAAATGATATGTTCTTTCTACTAGTGAAGGTTTTAGGTAAAACAAAGTGTAATAAATGCTACATTCTTTTCTACTAGTGAAGGTTTTAGTTAAAACAAAGTGTAATAAATGCTACATTCTTTTCTACTGGTGAAGGTTTAGGTAAAACAAGGTGTAATAAATGCTACGTTCTTTTCTACTGGTGACGTTTTAAAAAACAAGGTGTAATAAACGTAATAGTATTTAAAGCAAGCAGTCGTTCTTATTCAAGGTAACAGAACTGAAATTAATAATGTTGAATTAAGAAATATTTTAATGGTATCGCGGAAGTATCAGGAGCTATGAAACGGTAAATGTCACACCTCTGTACACGTGAGCGCAGAAACACTTGTGAATATCGTACTTACGAAAAACAATGTAATTGTAACTATTAAGTGTTCGTTAGTTATTAGATTTCGTTTAATTATTACAGCGTAGCGATAAAGAAACTGCTTCAACAAATTAATATATATCGTTCTATTGCTCTCAGTAAGTCTATACTGTTTTGATGTTAACCACTGATCCATTTACTTCATTACTATAGGAATTGTTTAGAGTGTGCAAAGAAAACAAAACTTTTGATAGTGTTAACAACTGATGATGATATCCCAACATCATTATATCTTTATCAAACAGATCATATATTATATAATACCTAATAATATATTTGAAGTAATGTCCCAGTATTAATAACATGACTATGAACTACTTTGGTTGTTATATTACTATGAACTGGTTCAGTTGTTCTATTATTATGAACTGGTTCAATTGTTCTATTACCATGAACTGTTTCAGTTGTTCTATTACCATGAACTGGTTTAGTTGTTCTATTACCATGAACTGTTTCAGTTGTTCTATTACTGTGAACTGGTTCAGTTGTTCTACTACCATGAACTGGTTCAATTGTTCTATTACTGTGAACTGGTTCAGTTGTTCTATTACCATGAACTGTTTCAGTTGTTCTATTACCATGAACTGGTTTAGTTGTTCTATTACCATGAACTGTTTCAGTTGTTCTATTACTGAGAACTGGTTCAGTTGTTCTACTACCATGAACTGGTTCAGTTGTTCTATTAATGTGAACTGGTTCAGTTGTTCTACTACCATGAACTGGTTCAATTGTTCTATTACTGAACTGGTTCAGTTGTTCTACTACCATGAACTGTTTCAATTGTTCTGTTACTGTGAACTGGTTCAGTTATTCTATTACCACGAACTGGTTCAATTGTTCTATTACTGTGAGCTGGTTCAGTTGTTCTATTATCATGAACTGGTTCAGTTGTTCTATTACTATGAAGTGGTTCAGTTGTTCTATTACTATGAAGTGGTTCAGTTGTTCTATTACCATAAACTGGTTCAGTTGTTCTATTACCATGAACTAGCTCAGTTGTTCTATTACCATGAACTGGCTCAGTTGTTCTATTACCATGAACTGGTTCAGTTGTTCTCTAACTAATATATTGACTGATTATGATATGAAAACAAAACTTGACGTTTGATGTGTTATTTTCAACAACTTGTTTCTTTACCCTATTTACATAACAGACTTTTCATTTACTTATGGAATAAAAATAAAACAGTATTTAAATTAAAATATTGTGAAATCAAGGTAATTGTTTCTACAACCATTCTGTGCTATTCTACAGTTTAGCGAGGACTACAACAGATAACTAAAATATTGTGGAATCAAGGTAATTGTTTCGACAACCATTTTGTGCTATTCTACAGTTTAGCGAGGACTGTAACAGATAACTAAAATATTGTGAAATCAAGGTAATTGTTTCGACAACCATTCTGTGCTATTCTACAGTTTAGCGAGGACTGCAACAGGTAACTAAAATATTGTGGAATCAAGGTAATTGTTTCGACAACTATTCTGTGCTATTCTACAGTTCAACGAGGACTACAACAGGTAACTAAAATATTGTGGAATCAAGGTAATTGTTTCGACAACCATTCTGTGCTATTCTACAGTTTAGCGAGGACTGCAACAGGTAACTAAAATATTGTGGAATCAAGGTAATTGTTTCGACAACCATTCTGTGCTATTCTACAGTTCAACGAGGACTACAACAGATAACTAAAATATTGTGGAATCAAGGTAATTGTTTCGACAACCATTCTGTCCTATTCTACAGTTTGGCGGGGACTACAAACAGGTAACTAAAATATTGTGAAATCAAGGTAATTGTTTCGACAACCATTTTGTGCTATTCTACAGTTTAGCGAGGACTGCAACAGGTAACTAAAATATTGTGAAATCAAGGTAATTGTTTCGACAACCATTCTGTGCTATTCTACAGTTTAGGCGAGGACTGTAACAGATAACTAAAGCTACATCTGGAACATCTCAATAAACAATTCCACCTAAAATACATTGAAAACTATACCTAGAATAAATTGAAAAATACACCTAGAATAAATTGAAGAATACACCTAAAATACAATGGGGAATACTTGCTTGGAACATTAACGACCTAAAAATGGAACATCTGTAAACAAATTACAACTGTAACAATTAACAAATGTAGTGCAACAACTAGAAAATACATAACAACTGCAACAGATAGAGAAGAAATTGCTACTGGTACAACTTGATAAAGGATTATATTTAAACAAATTGCACAATCCACAACAATAACATCCAGAGAAGGACACGCACAATGATTACAAATAGAACATCTGGATATATAACTACAAGTTGAACACATAGAAAAACAATTATTGTTGGAATACCTACTGAGAAAAAAAACAAACTGAAGAAAATATTTACAACTAGAACACCTAGATAAAGTATAACAACTGAACAACTCAACTACAACTAGAACACCTAGATAAAGAGCAATGACTAGAACACATATATAAAGTATAACAACTGAACTACAACTAGAACACCTAGATAAAGAGCTACGTTTAGAACACATATATAAAGTATAACAACTGAACTACAACTAGAACACCTAGATAAAGAGCTACGTTTAGAACACATATATAAAGTATAACAACTGAACTACAACTAGATCACCTAGATAAAGAGCTACGACTAGAACACATATATAAAGTATAACAACTGAACAAGTGAACAACTAGAACACCTAGATAAAGTACAACAACTGAACTACAACTAGAACACCTAGATAAAGAGCTACGACTAGAACACATATATAAAGTATAACAACTGAACTACACTAGAACACCTAGATAAAGAGCTACGACTAGAACACATATATAAAGTATAACAACTGAACTACAACTAGAACACCTAGATAAAGAGCTACGACTAGAACACCTAGATAAAGTATAACAACTGAACTACAACTAGAACACCTAGATAAAGAGCTACGACTTAGAACACATATATAAAGTATAACAACTGAACTACAACTAGAACACCTAGATAAAGAGCTACGTTTAGAACACATATATAAAGTATAACAACTGAACTACAACTAGAACACCTGGATAAAGAGCTACGACTAGAACACCTAGATAAAGTATAACAACTGAACTACAACTAGAACACCTGAGATAAAGAGCTACGTTTAGAACACATATATAAAGTATAACAACTGAACTACAACTAGAACACCTGGATAAAGAGCTACGTTTAGAACACATATATAAAGTATAACAACTGAACTACAACTAGAACACCTAGATAAAGAGCTACGACTAGAACACCTAGATAAAAGTATAACAACTGAACTACAACTAGAACACCTAGATAAAGAGCTACGTTTAGAACACATATATAAAGTATAACAACTGAAACTACAACTAGAACACCTAGATAAAGAGCTACGTTTAGAACACATATATAAAGTATAACAACTGAACTACAACTAGATCACCTAGATAAAGAGCTACGACTAGAACACCTATATATAAAGTATAACAACTGAACAAGTGAACAACTAGAACACCTAGATAAAGTACAACAACTGAACTACAACTAGAACACCTAGATAAAGAGCTACGACTAGACAGCTATATAAAAAGTATAACAACTGAACATAGAACACCTATAAAGCTGCAGTAACATATATAAAAGCAACAACCTGAACTACAACTGGACTAAAGGAACACCTAGATAAAGAGCTACGACTAGAACACATATATAAAGTATAACAACTGAACTACAACTAGAACACCTAGATAAAGAGCTACGACTAGAACACCTATATAAAGTATAACAACTGAACTACAACTAGAACACCTAGATAAAGAGCTACGTTTAGAACACATATATAAAGTATAACAACTGAACTACAACTAGAACACCTAGATAAAGAGCTACGTTTAGAACACATATATAAAGTATAACAACTGAACTACAGTGAACAACTAGAACACCTAGAACACATAAATAAAGTACAACAACTGAACTACAACTAGAACACCTAGATAAAGAGCTTGAACTACAACTTAGAAAAGAGCTACGTTTAGAACACATATATAAAGTATAACAACTGAACTACAACTAGATCACCTAGATAAAGAGCTACGTTTAGAACACACATATATAAAGTATAACAACTGAACTACAACTAGATCACCTAGATAAAGAGCTACGACTAGAACACATATATAAAAGTATAACAACTGAACAAGTGAACAACTAGAACACCTAGATAAAGTACAACAACTGAACTACAACTAGAACACCTAGATAAAGAGCTACGACTAGAACACATATATAAAGTATAACAACTGAACTACAACTAGAACACCTAGATAAAGAGCTACGACTAGAACACATATATAAAGTATAACAACTGAACTACAACTAGAACACCTAGATAAAGAGCTACGACTAGAACACCTAGATAAAGTATAACTGAACCACCACTAGAACACCTAGATAAAGAGCTACGTTTAGAACACATATATAAAGTATAACAACTGAACTACAACTAGAACACCTAGATAAAGAGCTACGACTAGAACACCTATATAAAGTATAACTGAACCACAACTAGATCACCTAGATAAAGAGCTACGTTTAGAACACATATATAAAGTATAACAACTGAACTACAACTAGAACACCTAGATAAAGAGCTACGTTTAGAACACATATATAAAGTATAACAACTGAACTACAACTAGATCACCTAGATAAAGAGCTACGTTTAGAACACATATATAAAGTATAACAACTGAACTACAACTAGATCACCTAGATAAAGAGCTACGACTAGAACACACATATATAAAGTATAACAACTGAACAAGTGAACAACTAGAACACCTAGATAAAGTACAACATATAAAGCTGAACTACAACTAGAACACCTAGATAAAGAGCTACGACTAGAACACATATATAAAGTATAACAACTGAACTACAACTAGAACACCTAGATAAAGAGCTACGACTAGAACACATATATAAAGTATAACAACTGAACTACAACTAGAACACCTAGATAAAGAGCAACGACTAGAACACATATATAAAGTATAACAACTGAACTACAACTAGAACACATAGATAAAGAGCTACGACTAGAACACATATATAAAAGTATAACAACTGAACTACAACTAGAACACCTAGATAAAGAGCTACGACTAGAACACCTAGATAAAGTATAACAACTGAACTACAACTAGAACACCTAGATAAAGAGCTACGACTAGAACACATATATAAAGTATAACAACTGAACTACAACTAGAACACCTAGATAAAGAGCTACGACTAGAACACCTAGATAAAGTATAACTGAACCACCACTAGAACACCTAGATAAAGAGCTACGTTTAGAGACACATATATAAAGTATAACAACTGAACTACAACTAGAACACCTAGATAAAGAGCTACGACTAGAACACCTAGATAAAGTATAACTGAACCACCACTAGAACACCTGGATAAAGAGCTACGACTAGAACACATATATAAAGGTATAACAACTGAACTACAACTAGAACACCTAGATAAAGAGCTACGACTAGAACACATATATAAAAGTATAACAACTGAACTACAACTAGAACACCTGGATAAAGAGCTACGACTAGAACACCTAGATAAAGTATAACTGGACCACCACTAGAACACCTGGATAAAGAGCTACGTTTAGAACACATATATAAAGTATAACAACTGGAACTACAACTAGAACACCTAGATAAAGAGCTACGACTAGAACACCTAGATAAAGTATAACTGAACCACCACTAGAACACCTAGATAAAGAGCTACGACTAGAACACATATATAAAGTATAACAACTGAACTACAACTAGAACACCTAGATAAAGAGCTACGACTAGAACACATATATAAAGTATAACAACTGAACTACAACTAGAACACCTAGATAAAGAGCAACGACTAGAACACATATATAAAGTATAACAACTGAACTACAACTAGAACACCTAGATAAAGAGCTACGACTAGAACACCTAGATAAAGTATAACAACTGAACTACCACTAGAACACCTAGATAAAGTATAACTGAACCACCACTAGAACACCTAGATAAAGAGCTACGTTTAGAACACATATATAAAGTATAACAACTGAACTACCACTAGAACACCTAGATAAAGAGCTACGACTAGAACACATATATAAAGTATAACAACTGAACTACAACTAGATCACCTAGATAAAGAGCTACGACTAGAACACCTATATAAAGTATAACTGAACCACAACTAGATCACCTAGATAAAGAGCTACGTTTAGAACACATATATAAAGTATAACAACTGAACTACAACTAGAACACCTAGATAAAGAGCTACGACTAGAACACCTATATAAAGTATAACTGAACCACAACTAGATCACCTAGATAAAGAGCTACGACTAGAACACCTAGATAAAGTATAACTGAACCACAACTAGATCACCTAGATAAAGTATAACTGAACCACAACTAGATCACCTAGATAAAGAGCTACGACTAGAACATATATATAAAGTATAACAACTGAACAAGTGAACAACTAGAACACCTAGATAAAGTACAACAACTGAACTACAACTAGAACACCTAGATAAAGACCTATAACTAGAACACATATATAAAGTATAACAACTGAACTACAACTAGAACACTTAGACAAAAAGATACAACCGGAAAAAAGGATTACATTTAGAACACCTAAAGAGAGAAGTATAATTGGACAAAATAATTACAACTGAAAGACAAATTGTAACTTGATACACCTGTAAAATAGGTTTACAACTGGAACATTAAAGAAATAAAAAATCTATTAAGCAAAACCAACTGCATCTTATGTCTGCTTCAGTAGCCCTTAGCTAGTGTGGCATTCTTTTATTTAAACTCAGAGCCGGCTTTAGGGCGAAATAAGCTAGGCAATTTCTTTGAGTCCCGCGAGCTACTCTGCCTTTGTGGGTTGAAGTCTGCACTGCAATAAAATATTCTGAGCTTCGTCCTAGGTCTACTTAAGAGAGTATAACGTGGTTCTATATGCTCAAGTTCATACAATTAAGTTTACAAGTGAGTGATAGCCCAACAGAAAAGACAGAAGTGAGACAGAGCGTTTTACGAATGCGTTGATATTATGACGTCATATATTTTTCGAACAATTGTCATTAGACGATCACTAATAACCTTCATCATGGCTTATCTAAATATATTGAATATTATAAAACTCATTTCATTATTTACAGCAAATAACTATATCACTTTTAAAATGATGAATTCTCATGTATATAAACCACAATACCAATAACAAATGCCATAAACACATCAACTCCAGCATGACCACGTGGTTAGAGCGCTCGACTCGCAGTCTGCTGGTCACGGGTTCGAATCGCCATATGAGAAAAACATGTTCGCTCTTTCAGCCGTGGGGATGTTATAATGTGACAGTCAATTCCACAATTCGTTGGTTAAAGAGTAGCCCAAGGGTTGGCGATGGGTGGTGATGACTAACTAGGGACAACTAGCGCAAATAGCCCTCCTGTAGCTTTACGCGAATTAAAAAAAAAACAATACTTGAGTGGACACCCTCATGATTCTGATATAGAATCTTTGTACTAAACCACTGCACTAAAATGGGTTTCGATAAAGTAGCTCACAGTGTAGATGTGGGTTTAACTACAGCGAAATCGAAATAAACCACTGTTAAAAACTTTCTTCTCACGAAAACGAGATGCTACGATGCACGAAAATTGGTGAGACTTCCGTTTTTTTAATTATGTGGCATACGAGCGGCAAACTTGAAACAGTGTTTTATTTTTTTTAGCACGGAATGCCATATTAAAACATGGGTTTAAAGACGTTAACAACGAGAAAGATGACAACCGAAAACTAATGCTGTTCGTGTTAAGGAAAGTCTATTGATTTTTCGGAATTCTTCAAGCCTAGTGACAGATTTTGATCTTTGATATTTTATCATTTTGCACATCAAACACGTGGAGAACCGAAACCTATGAAAAATTATTACAGACAGTTTTTCTGTGTTACAAATAAAATATTCACGAATTTTGTAATGAGGTTTTATTTCATTTTTCCCAATTTTCTGAACGTACTTCAAGACATTTATAAGTGATTGAAAACATCTGACATTTGACATCTAATTTTTTGTCAAGTGTGATGACCTTTTCTTTTCTCAACATATCTACAGTCTGGATATTCCTAGTTGGAAAGAAGGAATCTCAAATTTTTTGTGGGGGCGTTTAGACAGGTGCTGGGACTCTCGACTCACAATCTCAGGGTCGTGGGTTCGAGCCCCCATCATGCCATACATGTATGTCTTGTCACATTTTCGAACATCGTAATGTTACGGTCGATCTCACTATTCGTTGGTATAAGAGCACTTCAAGAATTGCGGTGGTTGGTGTTGGGACCAGTTGTCTTGCCTCTAGTCTAAACAAGACCCGAATTAAAAATTCCAACTATTTAAAGAGAAAACGATATTTGCTCTTCAACGAGTCTTTGTTTTCACAAGTTTGCAAAAGGGCTATTTGAATCGAGCCTACCAAAGCATAAATTGTAGCATTATAAGTTCTGAAACTTACCGATGAGCCACTGAGGAGGGCTGAGAAAGATTGCGAAACCTCGCAGATTTTTAGAGCACGAGGTTATTCCAAACATCTCGACGTGTTACATAAAAACAGTTAGATAATCAGATTGTTAACTCCTATTCTGAAGAGTTACAAATTAAAATTTAACCTTTACAAATTATCCATAACATTATCAGTGAGCAGCAGTACTGATGTTTAATTATTAGTGCATCTACATCTTTGTAGTGTAATAAACTTTGTATCATTTTTTTACTACCAATAATAAAGGGTGTGATTGGATGATAATACTGCAACGAAAAACGCCACCTAATGTTAGGAAGTTAAACTAGGTTTGGTTTGTTTTAAATTTTGCGCAAAGCTACACGAAGGCTATCTGCTCTAATCGTCCCTAATATTGCAGTATAAGGCTAGAGGGAAGGCAGCTAGTCATCACCACCTACCGCCGACTCTTGGGCTATTTTTTTACCAACGAATAGTGGGATTGACCGTAATATTATAACGCCCAAACCTTCGGATTACGAGTCGAGTGCTTTAACCACCTGGCCATGCCGGGCCGTTAAACTAAGTGAATAAGCTAAAAAGTGTCTAGCCCAGGACACCAAAATCGGGCGTGGTTAATAGTTGGAAGGGGACCATCTAAAATTACCGGATAATAATAGCACCACTATCTTACGCTCGGTATGCCAAGATGGATGGATAGCTCGACTCGCAGTCTGTGGGTTGCGAGCTCGAATCTCCACCACATTAAACATGCTTGTCCATTAAGCCATGAAGCGTTTTAAAGTAACAGTCAATGTCACTATTCATTGGTAAAATAATATCCGGTATTGGCACGTTAATGGAATTGACCAGCTGCATTTTCTCTGGACTATCACTTATAAATTAATGACGTTTAACGCACATAACCCTCGAGCAAAATTCTAAAGAAACCAAGTCAAGTAAAGCACAGATACATGAAAGCGTTGCGTCATCAGAGCGAGACACTTGTAACAACAAACTTAAGAAAATTCACGATATGATGACATTTACACTATACTAATCTCGTAACCAAACACTTTGACAAATATGACGAATACCCTGTCTGATAAAGTCACACTAAGGATTGAAATAATACCAGTATTTTGTTGTTATGGGCATTACAGATGCTAATTTTAATAGTCATACCAAGCCGTATGTAATATATAACTTAAGGTATTCAGGCAAGTTGGAAAACACCAATACATCTGACCACATGTTTCGTTGGTATGAAACGAAATGTCAGAAATGGTATATTTAGTTGTTGATATATTTGCTGCCTTACAGAGTTGTCACAGCTGGAGCAGTTATTAAACACTGTTTTCTTCAACTAATACACACGTGGTTATCACTTCTTGTGGACAGGATGTCGTAGGTTGCAAATGTGTGCTAACACTTTCACTTGGATAGACAAGATATGGTAACAGCATAAAGCGTGTATCACTTTGGCCTTGTGCTTGTGCCAACTCCAAGGGAAATGGTGAAGAATAAAGAACATATGAGGACATCTAAGATACCTATACAAATTATGGGGTTTCTTCCCCTGTATGAGTTGCTTGGAATACTTGATGAGATTGCAGTTTGGCATTATGACATACACCATTTTCAGCATTTTCCCTCTAATACTGATGTTGTAGATGCATGTTTGTTTTGTTTTAATTTCGTGCGAAGCTACATGAGGACTATCTGAGCTAGCCGAACCTAATTTAGAAATATAAAGTTAGAGGGAAGGCAGCTAGTTATCATCACCCACCGCGAATTCTTGGGCAACTCTTTTACCAACAAATAGTGGGATTGATCGTCACATTATAACGCTCCAACGGCTGGAAGGAGGAGCATGTTTAGTGCGACGGAAATTCGAATCCGCGACCCTCAGATTACGAGTCGAACGCTTTAATCACCTGCCCATGCTGGGCCAAAAGATTAGGGAAAGGCAGCTAGTCATCACCATCCACCACGAAATCTTGGGATACTCTTTACCAATAAATAGTGGAATTGCTCGCACAGTATAACGCCCCACGGCTGAAAGGACGAGCATTTTTTGTGTGACACGGATCGAATTCTCGACTCAGATTACGAGTCGAGTAGCCTAACCACCTGGCCATGCAGGGCTGATGTTATAGACTTCACCTTGCCTTTCTCGTGGAAGGACCAGTTCCCTCTAACTGTCTCACATCAACAACCAGTTTACGAGGGGATCTGGAAAAATTTGTGAGTACACTTTGTGAGTAAAGTTTGGGCTCACTTGTTTTCTTTTCCTAAAATGTCCTCCACTGTCC
>NW_027467782.1:66373003-66415467 GCF_004210375.1 Tachypleus tridentatus | reverse complement strand
CAGCCGTTCTGAGGTACATAGTGTGAGTTCTGACGAGAAACTATCCTGCATCAATAAGTGTTAATACCCATACCAGCCGTTCTGAGGTACATAGTGTGAGTTCTTAATGACGAGAAACTATCCTTATCAATAAGTGTTAATACCCATACCAGCCGTTCTGAGGTACATAGTGTGAGTTCTTAATGACGAGAAACTATCCTTATCAATAAGTGTTAATACCCACATACCAACCGTTCTGAGGTACATAGTGTGAGTTCTTAATGACGAGAAACTATCCTTATCAATAAGTGTTAATACCCATACCAGCCGTTCTGAGGTACATAGTGTGAGTTCTTAATGACGAGAAACCATCCTTATCAATAAGTGTTAATACCCATACCAGCCGTTCTGAGGTACATAGTGTGAGTTCTTAATGACGAGAAACTATCCTTATCAATAAGTGTTAATACCCATACCAGCCGTTCTGAGGTACATATAGTGAGTTCTTAATGACGAGAAACTATCCTTATCAATAAGTGTTAATACCCATACCAGCCGTTCTGAGGTACATAGTGTGAGTTCTTAATGACGAGAAACTATCCTTATCAATAAGTGTTAATACCCATACCAGCCGTTCTGAGGTACATAGTGTGAGTTCTTAATGACGAGAAACTATCCTTATCAATAAAAGTGTTAATACACATACCAGCCGTTCTGAGGTACATAGTGTGAGTTCTTAATGACGAGAAACTATACTTATCAATAAGTGTTAATACACATACCAGCCGTTCTGAGGTACATAGTGTGAGTTCTTAATGACGAGAAACTATACTTATCAATAAGTGTTAATACCCATACCAGCCGTTCTGAGGTACATAGTGTGAGTTCTTAATGACGAGAAACTATCCTTATCAATAAGTGTTAATACCCATACCAGCCGTTCTGAGGTACATAGTGTGAGTTCTTAATGACGAGAAACTATACCTTATCAATAAGTGTTAATACCCATACCAGCCGTTCTGAGGTACATAGTGTGAGTTCTTAATGACGAGAAACCATCCTTATCAATAAGTGTTAATACCCATACCAGCCGTTCTGAGGCACATAGTGTGAGTTCTTAATGACGAGAAACTATCCTTATCAATAAAGTGTTAATACCCATACCAGCCGTTCTGAGGTACATAGTGTGAGTTCTTAATGACGAGAAACTATACTTATCAATAAGTGTTAATACCCATACCAGCCGTTCTGAGGTACATAGTGTGAGTTCTTAATGACGAGAAACTATACTTATCAATAAGTGTTAATACCCATACCAGCCGTTCTGAGGTACATAGTGTGAGTTCTTAATGACGAGAAACTATCCTTATCAATAAGTGTTAATACCCATACCAGCCGTTCTGAGGTACATAGTGTGAGTTCTTAATGACGAGAAACTATCCTTATCAATAAGTGTTAATACCCATACCAGCCGTTCTGAGGTACATAGTGTGAGTTCTTAATGACGAGAAACTATACTTATCAATAAGTGTTAATACCCATACCAGCCGTTCTGAGGTACATAGTGTGAGTTCTTAATGACGAGAAACTATCCTTATCAATAAGTGTTAATACCCATACCAGCCGTTCTGAGGTACATAGTGTGAGTTCTTAATGACGAGAAACTATACTTATCAATAAGTGTTAATACCCATACCAGCCGTTCTGAGGTACATAGTGTGAGTTCTTAATGACGAGAAACTATACTTATCAATAAGTGTTAATACCCATACCAGCCGTTCTGAGGTACATAGTGTGAGTTCTTAATGACGAGAAACTATCCTTATCAATAAGTGTTAATACCCATACCAGCCGTTCTGAGGTACATAGTGTGAGTTCTTAATGACGAGAAACTATCCTTATCAATAAGTGTTAATACCCATACCAGCCGTTCTGAGGTACATAGTGTGAGTTCTTAATGACGAGAAACTATCCTTATCAATAAGTGTTAATACCCATACCAGCCGTTCTGAGGTACATAGTGTGAGTTCTTAATGACGAGAAACTATCCTTATCAATAAGTGTTAATACCCATACCAGCCGTTCTGAGGTACATAGTGTGAGTTCTTAATGACGAGAAACTATCCTTATCAATAAGTGTTAATACCCATACCAGCCGTTCTGAGGTACATAGTGTGAGTTCTTAATGACGAGAAACTATCCTTATCAATAAGTGTTAATACCCATACCAGCCGTTCTGAGGTACATAGTGTGAGTTCTTAATGACGAGAAACTATCCTTATCAATAAGTGTTAATACCCATACCAGCCGTTCTGAGGTACATAGTGTGAGTTCTTAATGACGAAAACTATCCTTATCAATAAAGTGTTAATACACCATACCAGCCGTTCTGAGGTACATAGTGTGAGTTCTTAATGACGAGAAACTATCCTTATCAATAAGTGTTAATACCCATACCAGCCGTTCTGAGGTACATAGTGTGAGTTCTTAATGACGAGAAACTATCCTTATCAATAAGTGTTAATACCCATACCAGCCGTTCTGAGGTACATAGTGTGAGTTCTTAATGACGAGAAACTATCCTTATCAATAAGTGTTAATACCCATACCAGCCGTTCTGAGGTACATAGTGTGAGTTCTTAATGACGAGAAACTATACTTATCAATAAGTGTTAATACCCATACCAGCCGTTCTGAGGTACATAGTGTGAGTTCTTAATGACGAGAAACTATCCTTATCAATAAGTGTTAATACCCATACCAGCCGTTCTGAGGTACATAGTGTGAGTTCTTAATGACGAGAAACTATCCTTATCAATAAGTGTTAATACACATACCAGCCGTTCTGAGGTACATAGTGTGAGTTCTTAATGACGAGAAACTATCCTTATCAATAAGTGTTAATACCCATACCAGCCGTTCTGAGGTACATAGTGTGAGTTCTTAATGACGAGAAACTATCCTTATCAATAAGTGTTAATACCCATACCAGCCGTTCTGAGGTACATAGTGTGAGTTCTTAATGACGAGAAACTATCCTTATCAATAAGTGTTAATACCACATACCAGCCGTTCTGAGGTACATAGTGTGAGTTCTTAATGACGAGAAACTATCCTTATCAATAAGTGTTAATACCCATACCAGCCGTTCTGAGGTACATAGTGTGAGTTCTTAATGACGAGAAACTATCCTTATCAATAAGTGTTAATACCCATACCAGCCGTTCTGAGGTACATAGTGTGAGTTCTTAATGACGAGAAACTATCCTTATCAATAAGTGTTAATACCCATACCAGCCGTTCTGAGGTACATAGTGTGAGTTCTTAATGACGAGAAACTATCCTTATCAATAAGTGTTAATACCCATACCAGCCGTTCTGAGGTACATAGTGTGAGTTCTTAATGACGAGAAACTATCCTTATCAATAAGTGTTAATACCCATACCAGCCGTTCTGAGGTACATAGTGTGAGTTCTTAATGACGAGAAACTATCCTTATCAATAAGTGTTAATACCCATACCAGCCGTTCTGAGGTACATAGTGTGAGTTCTTAATGACGAGAAACTATCCTTATCAATAAGTGTTAATACCCATACCAGCCGTTCTGAGGTACATAGTGTGAGTTCTTAATGACGAGAAACTATCCTTATCAATAAGTGTTAATACCCATACCAGCCGTTCTGAGGTACATAGTGTGAGTTCTTAATGACGAGAAACTATCACTTATCAATAAGTGTTAATACCCATACCAGCCGTTCTGAGGTACATAGTGTGAGTTCTTAATGACGAGAAACTATACTTATCAATAAGTGTTAATACCCATACCAGCCGTTCTGAGGTACATAGTGTGAGTTCTAATGACGAGAAACTATATCAATAAGTGTTAATACCCATACCAGCCGTTCTGAGGTACATAGTGTGAGTTCTTAATGACGAGAAACTATACTTATCAATAAGTGTTAATACCCATACCAGCCGTTCTGAGGTACATAGTGTGAGTTCTTAATGACGAGAAACTATCTTATCAATAAGTGTTAATACCCATACCAGCCGTTCTGAGGTACATAGTGTGAGTTCTTAATGACGAGAAACTATCCTTATCAATAAGTGTTAATACCCATACCAGCCGTTCTGAGGTACATAGTGTGAGTTCTTAATGACGAGAAACTATACTTATCAATAAGTGTTAATACCCATACCAGCCGTTCTGAGGTACATAGTGTGAGTTCTTAATGACGAGAAACTATACTTATCAATAAGTGTTAATACCCATACCAGCCGTTCTGAGGTACATAGTGTGAGTTCTTAATGACGAGAAACTATCCTTATCAATAAGTGTTAATACCCATACCAGCCGTTCTGAGGTACATAGTGTGAGTTCTTAATGACGAGAAACTATACTTATCAATAAGTGTTAATACCCATACCAGCCGTTCTGAGGTACATAGTGTGAGTTCTTAATGACGAAAAACTATCCTTATCAATAAAAGTGTTAATACCCATACCAGCCGTTCTGAGGTACATAGTGTGAGTTCTTAATGACGAGAAACTATCCTTATCAATAAGTGTTAATACCCATACCAGCCGTTCTGAGGTTTTATAGTGTGAGTTCTTAATGACGAGAAACTATCCTTATCAATAAAAGTGTTAATACCCATACCAGCCGTTCTGAGGTACATAGTGTGAGTTCTTAATGACGAGAAACTATACTTATCAATAAGTGTTAATACCCATACCAGCCGTTCTGAGGTACATAGTGTGAGTTCTTAATGACGAGAAACTATACTTATCAATAAGTGTTAATACCCATACCAGCCGTTCTGAGGTACATAGTGTGAGTTCTTAATGACGAGAAACTATCCTTATCAATAAGTGTTAATACCCATACCAGCCGTTCTGAGGTACATAGTGTGAGTTCTTAATGACGAGAAACTATCCTTATCAATAAGTGTTAATACCCATACCAGCCGTTCTGAGGTACATAGTGTGAGTTCTTAATGACGAGAAACTATACTTATCAATAAGTGTTAATACCCATACCAGCCGTTCTGAGGTACATAGTGTGAGTTCTTAATGACGAGAAACTATCCTTATCAATAAGTGTTAATACCCATACCAGCCGTTCTGAGGTACATAGTGTGAGTTCTTAATGACGAGAAACTATACTTATCAATAAGTGTTAATACCCATACCAGCCGTTCTGAGGTACATAGTGTGAGTTCTTAATGACGAGAAACTATACTTATCAATAAGTGTTAATACCCATACCAGCCGTTCTGAGGTACATAGTGTGAGTTCTTAATGACGAGAAACTATACTTATCAATAAGTGTTAATACCCATACCAGCCGTTCTGAGGTACATAGTGTGAGTTCTTAATGACGAGAAACTATACTTATCAATAAGTGTTAATACCCATACCAGCCGTTCTGAGGTACATAGTGTGAGTTCTTAATGACGAGAAACTATCCTTATCAATAAGTGTTAATACCCATACCAGCCGTTCTGAGGTACATAGTGTGAGTTCTTAATGACGAGAAACTATACTTATCAATAAGTGTTAATACCCATACCAGCCGTTCTGAGGTACATAGTGTGAGTTCTTAATGACGAGAAACTATACTTATCAATAAGTGTTAATACCCATACCAGCCGTTCTGAGGTACATAGTGTGAGTTCTTAATGACGAGAAACTATACTTATCAATAAGTGTTAATACCCATACCAGCCGTTCTGAGGTACATAGTGTGAGTTCTTAATGACGAGAAACTATCCTTATCAATAAGTGTTAATACCCATACCAGCCGTTCTGAGGTACATAGTGTGAGTTCTTAATGACGAGAAACTATCCTTATCAATAAGTGTTAATACCCATACCAGCCGTTCTGAGGTACATAGTGTGAGTTCTTAATGACGAGAAACTATCCTTATCAATAAGTGTTAATACCCATACCAGCCGTTCTGAGGTACATAGTGTGAGTTCTTAATGACGAGAAACTATCCTTATCAATAAGTGTTAATACCCATACCAGCCGTTCTGAGGTACATAGTGTGAGTTCTTAATGACGAGAAACTATCCTTATCAATAAGTGTTAATACCCATACCAGCCGTTCTGAGGTACATAGTGTGAGTTCTTAATGACGAGAAACTATCCTTATCAATAAGTGTTAATACCATACCAGCCGTTCTGAGGTACATAGTGTGAGTTCTTAATGACGAGAAACTATCCTTATCAATAAGTGTTAATACACATACCAGCCGTTCTGAGGTACATAGTGTGAGTTCTTAATGACGAGAAACTATCCTTATCAATAAGTGTTAATACCCATACCAGCCGTTCTGAGGTACATAGTGTGAGTTCTTAATGACGAGAAACTATCCTTATCAATAAGTGTTAATACACATACCAGCCGTTCTGAGGTACATAGTGTGAGTTCTTAATGACGAGAAACTATCCTTATCAATAAGTGTTAATACCCATACCAGCCGTTCTGAGGTACATAGTGTGAGTTCTTAATGACGAGAAACTATCCTTATCAATAAAGTGTTAATACCCATACCAGCCGTTCTGAGGTACATAGTGTGAGTTCTTAATGACGAGAAACTATCCTTATCAATAAGTGTTAATACCCATACCAGCCGTTCTGAGGTACATAGTGTGAGTTCTTAATGACGAGAAACTATCCTTATCAATAAGTGTTAATACCCATACCAGCCGTTCTGAGGTACATAGTGTGAGTTCTTAATGACGAGAAACTATCCTTATCAATAAGTGTTAATACCCATACCAGCCGTTCTGAGGTACATAGTGTGAGTTCTTAATGACGAGAAACTATCCTTATCAATAAGTGTTAATACCCATACCAGCCGTTCTGAGGTACATAGTGTGAGTTCTTAATGACGAGAAACTATCCTTATCAATAAGTGTTAATACCCATACCAGCCGTTCTGAGGTACATAGTGTGAGTTCTTAATGACGAGAAACTATCCTTATCAATAAGTGTTAATACCCATACCAGCCGTTCTGAGGTACATAGTGTGAGTTCTTAATGACGAGAAACTATCCTTATCAATAAGTGTTAATACCCATACCAGCCGTTCTGAGGTACATAGTGTGAGTTCTTAATGACGAGAAACTATCCTTATCAATAAGTGTTAATACCCATACCAGCCGTTCTGAGGTACATAGTGTGAGTTCTTAATGACGAGAAACTATCCTTATCAATAAGTGTTAATACCCATACCAGCCGTTCTGAGGTACATAGTGTGAGTTCTTAATGACGAGAAACTATACTTATCAATAAGTGTTAATACCCATACCAGCCGTTCTGAGGTACATAGTGTGAGTTCTTAATGACGAGAAACTATCCTTATCAATAAGTGTTAATACCCATACCAGCCGTTCTGAGGTACATAGTGTGAGTTCTTAATGACGAGAAACTATCCTTATCAATAAGTGTTAATACCCATACCAGCCGTTCTGAGGTACATAGTGTGAGTTCTTAATGACGAGAAACTATCCTTATCAATAAGTGTTAATACACATACCAGCCGTTCTGAGGTACATAGTGTGAGTTCTTAATGACGAGAAACTATACTTATCAATAAGTGTTAATACCCATACCAGCCGTTCTGAGGTACATAGTGTGAGTTCTTAATGACGAGAAACTATACTTATCAATAAGTGTTAATACCCATACCAGCCGTTCTGAGGTACATAGTGTGAGTTCTTAATGACGAGAAACTATCCTTATCAATAAGTGTTAATACCCATACCAGCCGTTCTGAGGTACATAGTGTGAGTTCTTAATGACGAGAAACTATCCTTATCAATAAGTGTTAATACACATACCAGCCGTTCTGAGGTACATAGTGTGAGTTCTTAATGACGAGAAACTATACTTATCAATAAGTGTTAATACCCATACCAGCCGTTCTGAGGTACATAGTGTGAGTTCTTAATGACGAGAAACTATCCTTATCAATAAGTGTTAATACCCATACCAGCCGTTCTGAGGTACATAGTGTGAGTTCTTAATGACGAGAAACTATCCTTATCAATAAGTGTTAATACCCATACCAGCCGTTCTGAGGTACATAGTGTGAGTTCTTAATGACGAGAAACTATCCTTATCAATAAGTGTTAATACCCATACCAGCCGTTCTGAGGTACATAGTGTGAGTTCTTAATGACGAGAAACTATCCTTATCAATAAGTGTTAATACCCATACCAGCCGTTCTGAGGTACATAGTGTGAGTTCTTAATGACGAGAAACTATCCTTATCAATAAGTGTTAATACCCATACCAGCCGTTCTGAGGTACATAGTGTGAGTTCTTAATGACGAGAAACTATCCTTATCAATAAGTGTTAATACCCATACCAGCCGTTCTGAGGTACATAGTGTGAGTTCTTAATGACGAGAAACTATCCTTATCAATAAGTGTTAATACCCATACCAGCCGT
Organism: Tachypleus tridentatus; assembly: GCF_004210375.1. Classification (NCBI taxonomy): domain Eukaryota; kingdom Metazoa; phylum Arthropoda; class Merostomata; order Xiphosura; family Limulidae; genus Tachypleus; species Tachypleus tridentatus. The sequence goes on along the minus strand of NW_027467782.1, from coordinate 66,407,019 downwards.
TCTGAGGTACATAGTGTGAGTTCTTAATGACGAGAAACTATCCTTATCAATAAGTGTTAATACCCATACCAGCCGTTCTGAGGTACATAGTGTGAGTTCTTAATGACGAGAAACTATCCTTATCAATAAGTGTTAATACACATACCAGCCGTTCTGAGGTACATAGTGTGAGTTCTTAATGACGAGAAACTATCCTTATCAATAAGTGTTAATACCCATACCAGCCGTTCTGAGGTACATAGTGTGAGTTCTTAATGACGAGAAACTATCCTTATCAATAAGTGTTAATACCCATACCAGCCGTTCTGAGGTACATAGTGTGAGTTCTTAATGACGAGAAACTATCCTTATCAATAAGTGTTAATACACATACCAGCCGTTCTGAGGTACATAGTGTGAGTTCTTAATGACGAGAAACTATCCTTATCAATAAGTGTTAATACCCATACCAGCCGTTCTGAGGTACATAGTGTGAGTTCTTAATGACGAGAAACTATCCTTATCAATAAGTGTTAATACCCATACCAGCCGTTCTGAGGTACATAGTGTGAGTTCTTAATGACGAGAAACTATACTTATCAATAAGTGTTAATACCCATACCAGCCGTTCTGAGGTACATAGTGTGAGTTCTTAATGACGAGAAACTATACTTATCAATAAGTGTTAATACCCATACCAGCCGTTCTGAGGTACATAGTGTGAGTTCTTAATGACGAGAAACTATCCTTATCAATAAGTGTTAATACCCATACCAGCCGTTCTGAGGTACATAGTGTGAGTTCTTAATGACGAGAAACTATCCTTATCAATAAGTGTTAATACCCATACCAGCCGTTCTGAGGTACATAGTGTGAGTTCTTAATGACGAGAAACTATCCTTATCAATAAGTGTTAATACACATACCAGCCGTTCTGAGGTACATAGTGTGAGTTCTTAATGACGAGAAACTATCCTTATCAATAAGTGTTAATACCCATACCAGCCGTTCTGAGGTACATAGTGTGAGTTCTTAATGACGAGAAACTATCCTTATCAATAAGTGTTAATACACATACCAGCCGTTCTGAGGTACATAGTGTGAGTTCTTAATGACGAGAAACTATACTTATCAATAAGTGTTAATACCCATACCAGCCGTTCTGAGGTACATAGTGTGAGTTCTTAATGACGAGAAACTATCCTTATCAATAAGTGTTAATACCCATACCAGCCGTTCTGAGGTACATAGTGTGAGTTCTTAATGACGAGAAACTATCCTTATCAATAAGTGTTAATACCCATACCAGCCGTTCTGAGGTACATAGTGTGAGTTCTTAATGACGAGAAACTATCCTTATCAATAAGTGTTAATACCCATACCAGCCGTTCTGAGGTACATAGTGTGAGTTCTTAATGACGAGAAACTATCCTTATCAATAAGTGTTAATACCCATACCAGCCGTTCTGAGGTACATAGTGTGAGTTCTTAATGACGAGAAACTATCCTTATCAATAAGTGTTAATACACATACCAGCCGTTCTGAGGTACATAGTGTGAGTTCTTAATGACGAGAAACTATCCTTATCAATAAGTGTTAATACCCATACCAGCCGTTCTGAGGTACATAGTGTGAGTTCTTAATGACGAGAAACTATCCTTATCAATAAGTGTTAATACCCATACCAGCCGTTCTGAGGTACATAGTGTGAGTTCATAGTGTGAGTTCTTAATGACGAGAAACTATCCTTATCAATAAGTGTTAATACCCATACCAGCCGTTCTGAGGTACATAGTGTGAGTTCTTAATGACGAGAAACTATCCTTATCAATAAGTGTTAATACCCATACCAGCCGTTCTGAGGTACATAGTGTGAGTTCTTAATGACGAGAAACTATCCTTATCAATAAGTGTTAATACCCATACCAGCCGTTCTGAGGTACATAGTGTGAGTTCTTAATGACGAGAAACTATCCTTATCAATAAGTGTTAATACCCATACCAGCCGTTCTGAGGTACATAGTGTGAGTTCTTAATGACGAGAAACTATCCTTATCAATAAGTGTTAATACCCATACCAGCCGTTCTGAGGTACATAGTGTGAGTTCTTAATGACGAGAAACTATACTTATCAATAAGTGTTAATACCCATACCAGCCGTTCTGAGGTACATAGTGTGAGTTCTTAATGACGAGAAACTATACTTATCAATAAGTGTTAATACCCATACCAGCCGTTCTGAGGTACATAGTGTGAGTTCTTAATGACGAGAAACTATCCTTATCAATAAGTGTTAATACTCATACCAGCCGTTCTGAGGTACATAGTGTGAGTTCTTAATGACGAGAAACTATCCTTATCAATAAGTGTTAATACCCATACCAGCCGTTCTGAGGTACATAGTGTGAGTTCTTAATGACGAGAAACTATCCTTATCAATAAGTGTTAATACCCATACCAGCCGTTCTGAGGTACATAGTGTGAGTTCTTAATGACGAGAAACTATCCTTATCAATAAGTGTTAATACCCATACCAGCCGTTCTGAGGTACATAGTGTGAGTTCTTAATGACGAGAAACTATCCTTATCAATAAGTGTTAATACCCATACCAGCCGTTCTGAGGTACATAGTGTGAGTTCTTAATGACGAGAAACTATCCTTATCAATAAGTGTTAATACCCATACCAGCCGTTCTGAGGTACATAGTGTGAGTTCTTAATGACGAGAAACTATCCTTATCAATAAGTGTTAATACCCATACCAGCCGTTCTGAGGTACATAGTGTGAGTTCTTAATGACGAGAAACTATCCTTATCAATAAGTGTTAATACCCATACCAGCCGTTCTGAGGTACATAGTGTGAGTTCTTAATGACGAGAAACTATCCTTATCAATAAGTGTTAATACCCATACCAGCCGTTCTGAGGTACATAGTGTGAGTTCTTAATGACGAGAAACTATCCTTATCAATAAGTGTTAATACCCATACCAGCCGTTCTGAGGTACATAGTGTGAGTTCTTAATGACGAGAAACTATCCTTATCAATAAGTGTTAATACCCATACCAGCCGTTCTGAGGTACATAGTGTGAGTTCTTAATGACGAGAAACTATCCTTATCAATAAGTGTTAATACCCATACCAGCCGTTCTGAGGTACATAGTGTGAGTTCTTAATGACGAGAAACTATCCTTATCAATAAGTGTTAATACCCATACCAGCCGTTCTGAGGTACATAGTGTGAGTTCTTAATGACGAGAAACTATCCTTATCAATAAGTGTTAATACCCATACCAGCCGTTCTGAGGTACATAGTGTGAGTTCTTAATGACGAGAAACTATCCTTATCAATAAGTGTTAATACCCATACCAGCCGTTCTGAGGTACATAGTGTGAGTTCTTAATGACGAGAAACTATCCTTATCAATAAGTGTTAATACCCATACCAGCCGTTCTGAGGTACATAGTGTGAGTTCTTAATGACGAGAAACTATCCTTATCAATAAGTGTTAATACCCATACCAGCCGTTCTGAGGTACATAGTGTGAGTTCTTAATGACGAGAAACTATCCTTATCAATAAGTGTTAATACCCATACCAGCCGTTCTGAGGTACATAGTGTGAGTTCTTAATGACGAGAAACTATCCTTATCAATAAGTGTTAATACCCATACCAGCCGTTCTGAGGTACATAGTGTGAGTTCTTAATGACGAGAAACTATCTTATCAATAAGTGTTAATACCCATACCAGCCGTTCTGAGGTACATAGTGTGAGTTCTTAATGACGAGAAACTATCCTTATCAATAAGTGTTAATACCCATACCAGCCGTTCTGAGGTACATAGTGTGAGTTCTTAATGACGAGAAACTATCCTTATCAATAAGTGTTAATACCCATACCAGCCGTTCTGAGGTACATAGTGTGAGTTCTTAATGACGAGAAACTATCCTTATCAATAAGTGTTAATACCCATACCAGCCGTTCTGAGGTACATAGTGTGAGTTCTTAATGACGAGAAACTATACTTATCAATAAGTGTTAATACCCATACCAGCCGTTCTGAGGTACATAGTGTGAGTTCTTAATGACGAGAAACTATCCTTATCAATAAGTGTTAATACCCATACCAGCCGTTCTGAGGTACATAGTGTGAGTTCTTAATGACGAGAAACTATCCTTATCAATAAGTGTTAATACCCATACCAGCCGTTCTGAGGTACATAGTGTGAGTTCTTAATGACGAGAAACTATCCTTATCAATAAGTGTTAATACCCATACCAGCCGTTCTGAGGTACATAGTGTGAGTTCTTAATGACGAGAAACTATCCTTATCAATAAGTGTTAATACCCATACCAGCCGTTCTGAGGTACATAGTGTGAGTTCTTAATGACGAGAAACTATCCTTATCAATAAGTGTTAATACTCATACCAGCCGTTCTGAGGTACATAGTGTGAGTTCTTAATGACGAGAAACTATCCTTATCAATAAGTGTTAATACCCATACCAGCCGTTCTGAGGTACATAGTGTGAGTTCTTAATGACGAGAAACTATCCTTATCAATAAGTGTTAATACCCATACCAGCCGTTCTGAGGTACATAGTGTGAGTTCTTAATGACGAGAAACTATACTTATCAATAAAAGTGTTAATACTCATACCAGCCGTTCTGAGGTACATAGTGTGAGTTCTTAATGACGAGAAACTATCCTTATCAATAAGTGTTAATACACATACCAGCCGTTCTGAGGTACATAGTGTGAGTTCTTAATGACCAGAAACTATCCTTATCAATAAGTGTTAATACCCATACCAGCCGTTCTGAGGTACATAGTGTGAGTTCTTAATGAGGAGAAACTATCCTTATCAATAAGTGTTAATACTTATACCAGCCGTTCTGAGGTACATAGTGTGAGTTCTTAATGACGAGAAACTATCCTTATCAATAAGTGTTAATACCCATACCAGCCGTTCTGAGGTACATAGTGTGAGTTCTTAATGACGAGAAACTATCCTTATCAATAAGTGTTAATACACATACCAGCCATTCTGAGGTACATAGTGTGAGTTCTTAATGACGAGAAACTATACTTATCAATAAGTGTTAATACCCATACCAGCCGTTCTGAGGTACATAGGGTGAGTTCGATAATCTAGTGGATTTTAAATAATTACAACTGAGAAGCTTACAGTAGACTTTATAAACGTCGTATGTCGTACCGACTGGAATTTTTATCGCTGAGTTGTAAGTGAAACTGACGTTGTTTGACCTAGTATACAATATCCGCGCATGGCTTCTGAATAACGTGGGTAAAGAAAGCGATAGGTAAGAAGACGCGCCAAGAGGTTCGTGCAACGTCAAAAACATTAAGTAAATATACGTCATATGCTGTGTTCAATATTTGATTGTCACTTGCTGGCAGTTACCAGCTCGTTGTTAGTTCGTACACAGAACGTAACTCAATTTGTCCTGTTAGGGTTACCGACAGAAAGAGATGTTTTGTTGTTGTTGATTTTTGCTTCTATTAATTAACAAGAAATACGAGAAGCGATAAACAAAGTTAATTTGGAAAAACTATTCAACGCATAATGCAAATGTTTCTGAAACTTGTACTTTCAAAATATATTCTTATTAGTGCTAAAGACTTAGCAAACCGTCTTATTTGATATAACAAGGTCTGTTACGACATTTTTTATTTTTGTTTGTTTGTTTTTGAATTTCGCTCAAAGTTACTCGAGGGCTGTCTGCGCTAGCCGTCCCTAATTTAGCAATGTAAGACTAGAGGGAAGGCATCACCACCCACCGCCAACTCTTGGGCTACTTTTTTACCAACAAATAGTGCAATTGATCGAACATTATAACGCCCCCGCGACTAAAAGGTTGAGCATGTTTGGTGCGACGGGGATTAGAACCTGCGACCCTCAGATCACGATTCGAGCTCCCTAGCCACATGGACATATCAGGCCTACTCTTTCAAACGTAAGGAGAGCTTACCATACAGCGGTGGTGTTCAGAAATAGACGATCTGGAAGTCCACTAATATATTCTTTAGTGCTATTCGTACGGCAGTCCTTGGACGATTCAAACGTTTTGTAAAAGTGAAATAAATAAATGCAAGTGTAATAAAGAATTTAATAAGTAATACAGTTAATGTTATAAGTGTCACTTAGTTCTGTACAGAAACGACTACAGTAAAACTGTAAAAATTGTAGAAGTTTACAGAAGCATGAGTTTATGAACATATTACAGAACCGTTTCTGTTACAACTTATACGGAAGAAGCAATATTAACTTGTATTATAACTATCGAGTTTAAGTACAATCGGCTGTGTGGCATAGTGTACTTAATATTTGTTGCAATGACATTAACTGTTTGTTTGTTTAGTATCAAATATCTACAACGGGCTATGTGTCTTTTGTGTACATCGTGGAATCGAACCCTGAGTTTTGATGTTGTAGTGATATTGCTTACTATCGTAATTTAACATTTTTACACGATTCAGTACGTTGTATTAAAATGATTTTGAATTGGCAAACCAGTAGGTCGCTTGACAATTACGGCCACTATCGAGTCACAGTGGAACGGCTTGTATAAAAAGTATATTTTGACATTGTTTCCCGTTTTTATGGTAGCCTCATGCTGCCCAAAGGTTATTGTTTTGGGGGAAGATATATAACAGTCCCTTCTGACACAAAATATTCATACACTTAGATCATAAAGATGTGTTCAGATTAAAGATTCAGAATTTCCAGCACGGAGATTTCTTTCGTTCTTACTGCCACTTGGGCCCGGCACGGCCAGATAGGTTAAGGCGTTCGATTCGTAATCGGAGGGTCGCGAGTTCGAATCCCCGTCGCACCAAACATGCTCGCCTTTTCAGCCGTGGGGGCGTTATATAGTGACGGTCAATCCCACTATTCGTTGGTAAAAGAGTAAACTAATAGTTGGCGGTGCGTGGTGATGACTACCTGCGTTCCCTCTAGTCTTACACTGCTAAACTAGGGATTGCTAGCGCAGATAGCCCTCGTGTAGGTTTGCGCGAAATTCAAAACAAACAAAACAAACCATTTCTTGTGAAGTAAAAAAAGTGAAACAGGTAAAAATGTTTAATTAATCAACATTAATAACAATTTAGATGTACAAATGCACCTCGTTTTTTTTTGGTTATAATTAAAAATGTGGTGTAGGTTGACCATCCAAAGATCATAACTTTATTATTATAACAACGTTACTTGTTAACAATTACCTAAGGAACACAGTTTAAACGATTTTGTACAGGGTAGCCCAAAACCATAAAGATTACAAGAACATCTACAGAATTAATGTATCTTTAACAGCGGTCTCTAGTTACAAAGGAGCACAGTTACCAGAGACCAATGTGAGATAAGCTGGTTCTCAGACACATTCAATAACATCAGAAAACATAAGATTTAAACAAATCTCAAATAATAAATACGTCTTTGTTGTACAAAGACGATTGTACAACAGGTAGTTGGTAACTGTTCAACTAATTTTCATCTGTTTTGAAGATCATTTTTAAAACAGTAATTAGTTCATCACATATCCCCGGTAGATGGCATTTCTTCAGTAGAGCCTTATTGCTAATGCTTACGAAATTATGTAGCGTAGTGAGTTCGATACGAGATTATAGTGACACTCCCTTCAGTGGTAGATTTTATGGTTATTGCTTTTGAGATTATATAAAGCTTTCAGTTCTCTACAAAGTTAATTTTTATCAAGCAGGTGGCAGCACTGTCTATGTAGGGATAGTCTGGGTATTTCATCTAACTGGTATTTTAAATATCTCTTCAATAGGTCATCATAATTTTACAACACTATACAGCGTTTCCTTTTATAACAATATTTATGTGATGACTAAGTCAGAAGTTCTAGAAATGTCTCTAAATAGCAAAAAGTCTGAATTTCTTGTTCATCTTTTCTCTGCTTTCTCATTACACGATAACTAAAAAACCAAAACAGTGGTGACAAACAGTTTAACTTAGGTAACGTAGTTTCAAACAGTGTATCTACTTTTATAAGTGTTGTTAATAAGTTATATTAATTTGTGAAATAATGGAACTCGTGTTAACCCTCGAAGTAGGCTTTCTTACAGAAACTTGATGTTCCTATAAAAAAGCCTAATTACAGGGTGAAACATGAATTACCAGCTAATAACAGAAAAACAATAACTATTGTAGTCGGAACTTCGTTATATTTAGAATTTGGTTATAAATACAGCTTTTCAACATCTATTAAAACACTGCATTAAAAATACGTAAGCAGACAAAAAAAACTTTTCATAAAGGAAATAAATATAGGAATGACTTACACGAGTCCTACAAAAACAATGAAACAATACGGTAGTAATGGTGTCTCCATCATCCTTAAACAATGTTGTTCTTGGACTCTGTTTTTGAAGGACTAATACGAGAGTCTCCCGCTATTACAGCGGTAAGTCTACGGATTTATAACGCTAAAATTAGGGGCTCGATTTTCCTCGCTGGGCTCATCAGATAGCCCGATGTGGCTTTGCTATTACAAAAACACACACACTTATTAATATTAGCCCATTCTTGCATTATTTTATCATTTGAAAAGTTTATATATATATATGTATCCCTTCTAAGCATTATATTATGTCGTTTTAAAATTCACCCCCAAAAATATTCTATATTATTCCTTCTGTAGTGTTTTAAATGTATCGCTGAGAATAGATATATTACTTAAACACTGAACAGTCGAAGCTCATGAAATTACCTTCGGATCTGGTGTTTTATTTCTAGTTTAAACCACCTTTTTGTGGTTTTAGTGTTTCTTATTTTGTAATCACTAAATTAGTTTTCACCACAGAGATTTTAATCAATTTTCGAAACCGCTTTCTTCGAGTGTTCGAAAATAGTAGATGGCAACGGAAATGACGTCATGTTACCCTGATAAACGGATACCGTAGAGTCACGTGGTAATTATGACGTCACGTTTATAAAAGTACGGAGTTACTATGAAATTAATTGGTGTGTCTTAGCATTTATAATTCAAATGCTTATAAACAGGGAACGTTGATATTTGATAGATGAACTACTGAGACGACCGGAGAGGCGATTCTACTATCAAAAGTATTTCTGTCCAGGTGGCGTTATAATAAACTTTTTGTACTAAAGACTGTATATAAACAATATTATTATAACGTGCAGGACATGGTCTGCCTCCTGTTAAACCTACTATTATATATATATAATTGAGCGCAAGATATATCGTACCCTAGTGATACAGCGGTATGTCTGCGGACTTACAACACTAAAATTCGTATTTCTATACCCGTGGTGGGCAGAGCACAAATAACCCATCGTGTAGCTTTGTGCCCATTTATAAACAAACAAGAAAACGTAAGTTATATGGCAGTTACATCTGTATCATGATGATTATATATTACCTATTGTTATTTTTATAGAAGTTTTGTTTTATCGTGTTTAAGTTTCTGAACATTTCATATTATCATTAGTCTCTATAGCCATCCATATGTGTTTGTAACATTTGACAGTTATACAGGACTAAGTAGTTTTAGACACTGTACATCTCAAGTTCAGAGTGTGTTTTATTTCTCACTATTTTTACTATTACGTTATCGTGGTTGGTTCAGTTATTATTTTGTATTTTTATAAACGTTTTTTTTTATTGTGCTGTCCTAAAGTTCCTGAGACTGACTCATGAGGTTCAAACTGTAACATCTATTACAATAATGCTAAATTTTGTTTGTCCTGAATATGCGCACACAATTTAACGTGAGGTCGTAAAATAACATTATACACTCATTTGTTGACTGTTTGTTTTTGAATTTCGCGCAAAGCTACACGAGGGCTATCTGCGCTCATTTGTTGACAGTATTAAGTATGATAAAGCTTAAGACTTAACTAAAACAAAAAAAAAAAAAACGTAAACGCTGAACAAGTTTAAATTATATATTTATAAAATGCAGGGCGTGCTTAATAAAGGCTTAACTAATGTTAGGCCTAAGGCAAATAAACTTACAAATTTCAGTGTCTGTGATTAGAGGTGTTTTGTATTATCCTGAAGATCGACATCCTGGTCACAGATGTGACGCGTTTTGACATCATATAGTAGGAGTGGCTTAATGAGTTTTCTTTTGTCAAGAGACCTGCTAGGGATAACATGACCACAATTTCCATGTAAATTTATTTCTACGACAATAAGTCAAGACAAGAGTTAGTGTTCGTGTGTTCCCTAAGTAAGGTATATTATATTGTATATTAATTGTTATTTTTGTTATCTGTATTGATTATATCAGTTAGCACATCGAATATTATCACATTTCATGTTGATTTATTGTTTTATCATAACGATAGTTTTGTATTGTGCGCTTAAAATATATTTATTAGAACTAACCTAAATCTCCCAGTCTGTCAAACGTTGTAAGATATTGTTGGGATTATGCCGAAAATATCGTTAACTACAAAGATAACTAAACTATGAAACAATGCGTTACAATATTTAAATGTAAGCTTAAGAAAAGTATATTTAATGAATTATACTTTTGACCAAGTTGATTTTCAGTTTCTCTATCACTGAATATCTTACCTTTTACTTTAATCAGATATTGTTAATAGAATACCCTGGTAAAACCTTGTCACAGCCATTGTCGTAAACTTGAAGCGACGTTAACTTAATACCGACACGAAAGTTGAACACCACTTGTCTTCTTTTATCAATTATTTAGGCGGAGTATACCGATTTGATTGAAGACGAAAGGTGGAAAAAACTTTCGAAATGTCGCCCCCTATAATTATGTTTCTAAAACAGACATTTGCTGTCCATTTAACTAAATTCCAACATGTTACGTTTCCTACACTGAAGTTTGAATGGAACAGTCTTCCTACAAGGTGGAGCTGTCAACACATTGCTGGAACAAAGTTTCAGGAATCCAACAATCAGCGGAAATATTCCACACACGTGACCGGAACGGTCGCCCTGTTAGTTGTTAGCTAGGATGCCAACTGAAGTCATTAATTTACCAAGATATATTCACAACCGAGACAGCCCTAAAATATATCATACGACACCAATGAAAGTTCGCTCGTCTGTCACTTTTTGTCTTTTAACGTTATGTTATGTCTGGTTATAATTATTTTTTGTACTGAAGCAGCCAACCTTCTCTTTATTACTCCACCTACAAAATATAACGACTCATCTTCGATTATTGGACGACGAAACAAATCAAATAATTATATGATAGTCTTGTGCATAAAAGATTTAGAGAAAAAATGTCGACCAATATTTCAAAAAGGAACATATATACATATACATATTTATTTTCACAGCAAGAATGCAATAAGTCCTAGTTCTATAGATAACGCAATCAGCTTTAAATTCCAAAAAAAAGAATTTAAGTCCAAAAATAAAGAACATTCAATATAAACTTGTATAGATGAAGAACACGTTTTATCAAAAGGCTACATGGGTCTAGATTACCATTATTTAAAAATAAACCAAAACCAAATTAATTAGAGGACAGGAAGTACAGTGTGGTATAGGATTACACGAACAAAGACAAACTCGCAGCACCAGAATACAGTTATTACCAGAAATAGACACATCACATCGATGCATTTGTACGGTTTAGTTATTGTCAGAGAACAAAGTGATTGTACATGGTTTTGAAAATAGATTATTTAAAAGAGCCGTTTTTTATATAAAATTAATTAAAAATCCCTCGAAGGCAAAAATTTTTTTTTAAGTTTAAATAATGGCCCGGATTTTCTTTTTCAATGAATTACATAAACCCTTAAACAAGTCTTATTAACTTAAAATCTCATTAAGAAACGAAGTAAGTTCAAACCCAAACAACTTCCCAGGAATTAGATTTCTGTATAATTAACATACATGAGAAGATATTATTCCACGTGCATGATAAATAAGGTGAAATGTTTTGTATGCTTAGTTCTAAGCTCGGTTTATTGTAACCAATAAAACCTGAATTACATCACAGTAATTTCGAAGTCGTTCAGGTTAGAATAAAACAGAAAATACACGAAACTTTATTGGAATTCGGTTTGTTCCAAGCTTTCGGTGACTTTTAAGTCACGAGACACGCGCTTACTTTGGAGCTGAATGTCTTATTTGTTCAAATAAACGGTATTCCCATTAAAAAAACAACAACAAACAAAACATTTAAACTCTATTGTTCGGCCAGATTTTTGTAACTTCTTCATATTAAACAATAAACAGGAAAGTTCAAGAAACCTCAGTATCACTTACAATGATATCGGTGGCGAACATTATAAACATTTGTTATGTTACATTAGGTGTTGTTATTTTTGAATTAAGCACAAAGCTACACAATGGGCTATCTGTGCTCTGCCCACCACGGGTATCGAAACCCGGTTTTCAGTGTGTAAGTCCGCAGACATACCACTGAGCCACTGGGAGCCAAACAAAACAATGTACCCTGCCCACCACGGGTATCGAACCCCGATTTCTAGCTGTACGAGTCCGCAGGCATACCACTGTGCCACTAGGGTACTGTTAGATTAGACCAGTGATGATTTCCATACGGCTAAACTAGGAACTAAAGTTTGGAGTGTTTTATCACACATACAGTTGTGACCATTTTAACAGTAATGTTAGACTGGACCAGTGATGACGAAAATACAGCCTGACCAAAAAGAAGAGACTGTTGTGTTTCTACACACGTGTGTTGATTCAGTTGTAACACATTTCGAACATTGAATCCACTGGTTATTTAAATACAGAAATGGTTCCCTGTGGTTTTGTAGCTCTTTCTACTTTATAGAAGGTTTCCATTCAGTCAATTTTGTGTGTTTTTTTCTGAAAGCAAAGCCACGTCGGGCTATCTGCTGAGCCCACAGAGGGGAATCGAATCCTTGATTTTAACGTTGTGAATCCGCAGACTTACCGCTGTACTAGCAGGAGGGTCAATTTTGGAGAGATGCAGTAGCAAGTTTTATTAGTTCTTTCTCAAGTGTAAAACTACATAATCAAACTACATAATCGTCTATTTGCGGATATCGAAACAATATTTTTAGACTAATAACCCTAAAACTTATTACCGAGTAACCGGGGAAGGTTACAGAGCAGTGAACTAGATTTTAACACAAGATCTAATTGCATATAAAAACGATGTTGTTCTACAAGTATAATTCCTTTAAGTCTGATTATCGTATAATTAATTCTTACAGAGTTTGATATGATTCACTTGACTCTAACCTATGTTTCTAATTGATTCTTACAGAGTTTGATATGATTCACTTGACTCTAACCTATGTTTCTAATTGATTCTTACAGAGTTTGATATGATTCACTTGACACTAACCTATGTTTCCAATTAATTCTTACAGAGTTTGATATGATTCACTTGACACTAACCTATGTTTCTAATTAATTCTTACAGAGTTTGATATGATTCACTTGACTCTAACCTATGTTTCTAATTGATTCTTACAGAGTTTGATATGATTCACTTGACTCTAACCTATGTTTCTAATTGATTCTTACAGAGTTTGATATGATTCACTTGACACTAACCTATGTTTCTAATTAATTCTTACAGAGTTTGATATGATTGACTTGACACTAACCTATGTTTCTAATTAATTCTTACAGAGTTTGATATGATTGACTTGACACTAACCTATGTTTCTAATTAATTCTTACAGAGTTTGATATGATTGACTTGACACTAACCTATGTTTCTAATTAATTCTTACAGAGTTTGATATGATTCACTTGACACTAACCTATGTTTCTAATTAATTCTTACAGAGTTTGATATGATTCATTTGATACTAACCTATGTTTCTAATTGATTCTTACAGAGTTTGATATGATTCACTTGACTCTAACCTATGTTTCTAATTGATTCTTACAGAGTTTGATATGATTCACTTGACACTAACCTATGTTTCTAATTAATTCTTACAGAGTTTGATATGATTCACTTGACACTAACCTATGTTTCTAATTGATTCTTACAGAGTTTGATATGATTCACTTGACACTAACCTATGTTTCTAATTAATTCTTACAGAGTGTGATATGATTGACTTGACTCTAACCTATGTTTCTAATTAATTCTTACAGAGTTTGATATGATTCACTTGACACTAACCTATGTTTCTAATTGATTCTTACAGAGTTTGATATGATTCACTTGACGCTAACCTATGTTTCTAATTAATTCTTACAGAGTTTGATATGATTCACTTGACTCTAACCTATGTTTCTAATTAATTCTTACAGAGTTTGATATGATTCACTTGACTCTAACCTATGTTTCTAATTAATTCTTACAGAGTTTGATATGATTCACTTGACACTAACCTATGTTTCTAATTGATTATTACAGAGTTTGATATGATTGACTTGACTCTAACCTATGTTTCTAATTAATTCTTACAGAGTTTGATATGATTCACTTGACTCTAACCTATGTTTCTAATTGATTCTTACAGAGTTTGATATGATTCACTTGACGCTAACCTATGTTTCTAATTAATTCTTACAGAGTTTGATATGATTCACTTGACTCTAACCTATGTTTCTAATTGATTCTTACAGAGTTTGATATGATTCACTTGACTCTAACCTATGTTTCTAATTAATTCTTACAGAGTTTGATATGATTCACTTGACGCTAACCTATGTTTCTAATTAATTCTTACAGAGTTTGATATGATTGACTTGACACTAACCTATGTTTCTAATTAAATCTTACAGAGTTTGATATGATTCACTTGACTCTAACCTATGTTTCTAATTGATTCTTACAGAGTTTGATATGATTCACTTGACTCTAACCTATGTTTCTAATTGATTCTTACAGAGTTTGATATGATTCACTTGACTCTAACCTATGTTTCTAATTGATTCTTACAGAGTTTGATATGATTCACTTGACTCTAACCTATGTTTCTAATTGATTCTTACAGAGTTTGATATGATTCACTTGACACTAACCTGTGTTTCTAATTGATTCTTACAGAGTTTGATATGATTCACTTGACATTAAACTATGTTTCTAATTAATTCTTACAGAGTTTGATATGATTCACTTGACTCTAACCTATGTTTCTAATTAATTCTTACAGAGTTTGATATGATTCACTTGACTCTAACCTATGTTTCTAATTAATTCTTACAGAGTTTGATATGATTCACTTGACACTAACCTATGTTTCTATTTAATTCTTACAGAGTTTGATATGATTCACTTGACACTAACCTATGTTTCTAATTAATTCTTACAGAGTTTGATATGATTCACTTGACACTAACCTATGTTTCTATTTAATTCTTACAGAGTTTGATATGATTCACTTGACACTAACCTATGTTTCTAATTAATTCTTACAGAGTTTGATATGATTCACTTGACACTAACCTATGTTTCTAATTAATTCTTACAGAGTTTGATATGATTCACTTGACACTAACCTATGTTTCTATTTAATTCTTACAGAGTTTGATATGATTCACTTGACACTAACCTATGTTTCTATTTAATTCTTACAGAGTTTGATATGATTCACTTGACACTAACCTATGTTTCTAATTAATTCTTACAGAGTTTGATATGATTCACTTGACACTAACCTATGTTTCTAATTAATTCTTACAGAGTTTGATATGATTCACTTGACACTAACCTATGTTTCTAATTAATTCTTACAGAGTTTGATATGATTCACTTGACACTAACCTATGTTTCTAATTAATTCTTACAGAGTTTGATATGATTCACTTGACACTAACCTATGTTTCTAATTAATTCTTA
The DNA here is from genome assembly GCF_004210375.1 of Tachypleus tridentatus. Lineage (NCBI taxonomy): Eukaryota > Metazoa > Arthropoda > Merostomata > Xiphosura > Limulidae > Tachypleus > Tachypleus tridentatus. The sequence continues at coordinate 66,391,231 of NW_027467782.1, read as the reverse complement.
CAGAGTTTGATATGATTCACTTGACACTAGCCTATGTTTCTAATTAATTCTTACAGAGTTTGATATGATTCACTTGACACTAACCTATGTTTCTAATTAATTCTTACAGAGTTTGATATGATTCACTTGACTCTAACCTATGTTTCTAATTAATTCTTACAGAGTTTGATATGATTCACTTGACACTAACCTATGTTTCTAATTGATTCTTACAGAGTTTGATATGATTCATTTGATACTAACCTATGTTTCTAATTGATTCTTACAGAGTTTGATATGATTCATTTGATACTAACCTATGTTTCTAATTAATTCTTACAGAGTTTGATATGATTCACTTGACACTAACCTATGTTTCTAATTAATTCTTACAGAGTTTGATATGATTCACTTGACACTAACCTATGTTTCTAATTAATTCTTACAGAGTTTGATATGATTCACTTGACACTTACCTATGTTTCTAATTAATTCTTACAGAGTTTGATATGATTCACTTGACACTAACCTATGTTTCTAATTAATTCTTACAGAGTTTGATATGATTCACTTGACTCTAACCTATGTTTCTAATTAATTCTTACAGAGTTTGATATGATTGACTTGACTCTAACCTATGTTTCTAATTAATTCTTACAGAGTTTGATATGATTGACTTGACTCTAACCTATGTTTCTAATTAATTCTTACAGAGTTTGATATGATTCACTTGACACTAACCTATGTTTCTAATTAATTCTTACAGAGTTTGATATGATTCACTTGACACTTACCTACGTTTCTAATTAATTCTTACAGAGTTTGATATGATTCACTTGACACTAACCTATGTTTCTAATTAATTCTTACAGAGTTTGATATGATTCACTTGACACTAACCTATGTTTCTAATTAATTCTTACAGAGTTTGATATGATTGAATTGACACTAACCTAAGTTTCTAATTAATTCTTACAGAGTTTGATATGATTGACTTGACTCTAACCTATGTTTCTAATTAATTCTTACAGATTTTGATATGATTGACTTGACACTAACCTATGTTTCTAATTAATTCTTACAGAGTTTGATATGATTCACTTGACTCTAACCTATGTTTCTAATTGATTCTTACAGAGTTTGATATGATTCACTTGACACTAACCTCTGTTTCTAATTAATTCTTACAGAGTTTGATATGATTCACTTGACACTAACCTATGTTTCTAATTAATTCTTAGGGTTTGGTATGATTCACTTGACTCTAACCTATGTTTCTAATTAATTCTTACAGAGTTTGATATGATTCACTTGACACTAACCTATGTTTCTAATTAATTCTTACAGAGTTTGATATGATTCACTTGACACTTACCTACGTTTCTAATTAATTCTTACAGAGTTTGATATGATTCACTTGACACTAACCTATGTTTCTAATTAATTCTTACAGAGTTTGATATGATTCACTTGACACTAACCTATGTTTCTAATTAATTCTTACAGAGTTTGATATGATTGACTTGACTCTAACCTATGTTTCTAATTAATTCTTACAGATTTTGATATGATTGACTTGACACTAACCTATGTTTCTAATTAATTCTTACAGAGTTTGATATGATTCACTTGACTCTAACCTATGTTTCTAATTGATTCTTACAGAGTTTGATATGATTCACTTGACACTAACCTCTGTTTCTAATTAATTCTTACAGAGTTTGATATGATTCACTTGACACTAACCTATGTTTCTAATTAATTCTTACAGAGTTTGATATGATTGAATTGACACTAACCTAAGTTTCTAATTAATTCTTACAGAGTTTGATATGATTGACTTGACTCTAACCTATGTTTCTAATTAATTCTTACAGATTTTGATATGATTGACTTGACACTAACCTATGTTTCTAATTAATTCTTACAGAGTTTGATATGATTCACTTGACACTAACCTATGTTTCTAATTGATTCTTACAGAGTTTGATATGATTCACTTGACACTAACCTCTGTTTCTAATTAATTCTTACAGAGTTTGATATGATTCACTTGACACTAACCTATGTTTCTAATTAATTCTTAGGGTTTGGTATGATTCACTTGACTCTAACCTATGTTTCTAATTAATTCTTACAGAGTTTGATATGATTCACTTGACACTAACCTATGTTTCTAATTAATTCTTACAGAGTTTGATATGATTCACTTGACACTTACCTACGTTTCTAATTAATTCTTACAGAGTTTGATATGATTCACTTGACACTAACCTATGTTTCTAATTAATTCTTACAGAGTTTGATATGATTCACTTGACACTAACCTATGTTTCTAATTAATTCTTACAGAGTTTGATATGATTGAATTGACACTAACCTAAGTTTCTAATTAATTCTTACAGAGTTTGATATGATTGACTTGACTCTAACCTATGTTTCTAATTAATTCTTACAGATTTTGATATGATTGACTTGACACTAACCTATGTTTCTAATTAATTCTTACAGAGTTTGATATGATTCACTTGACTCTAACCTATGTTTCTAATTGATTCTTACAGAGTTTGATATGATTCACTTGACACTAACCTCTGTTTCTAATTAATTCTTACAGAGTTTGATATGATTCACTTGACACTAACCTATGTTTCTAATTAATTCTTAGGGTTTGGTATGATTCACTTGACACTAACCTATGTTTCTAATTAATTCTTACAGATTTTGATATGATTGACTTGACACTAACCTATGTTTCTAATTAATTCTTACAGAGTTTGATATGATTGACTTGACACTAACCTATGTTTCTAATTAATTCTTACAGAGTTTGATATGATTCACTTGACACTAACCTACGTTTCTAATTAATTCTTACAGAGTTTGATATGATTCACTTGACACTAACCTATGTTTCTAATTAATTCTTACAGAGTTTGATATGATTCACTTGACACTAGCCTATGTTTCTAATTAATTCTTACAGAGTTTGATATGATTCACTTGACACTAACCTATGTTTCTAATTAATTCTTACAGAGTTTGATATGATTCACTTGACACTAACCTATGTTTCTAATTGATTCTTACAGAGTTTGGTATGATTGATTTGACACTAACGTATGTTTCTAATTAATTCTTACAGAGTTTGGTATGATTCACTTGACAATGACCTATGTTTCTAATTAATTCTTACAGAGTTTGGTATGATTCACTTGACACTTACCTATGTTTCTAATTAATTCTTACAGAGTTTGATATGATTCACTTGACACTAACCTATGTTTCTAATTAATTCTTACAGAGTTTGATATGATTCACTTGACACTAACCTATGTTTCTAATTAATTCTTACAGAGTTTGATATGATTCACTTGACACTAACCTATGTTTCTAATTAATTCTTACAGAGTTTGATATGATTCACTTGACACTAACCTATGTTTCTAATTAATTTTTACAGAGTTTGATATGATTCACTTGACACTAACCTACGTTTCTAATTAATTCTTACAGAGTTTGATATGATTCACTTGACACTAACCTATGTTTCTAATTAATTCTTACAGAGTTTGATATGATTCACTTGACACTAACCTATGTTTCTAATTAATTCTTACAGAGTTTGATATGATTCACTTGACACTAACCTATGTTTCTAATTAATTCTTACAGAGTTTGATATGATTCACTTGACACTAACCTATGTTTCTAATTGATTCTTACAGAGTTTGGTATGATTGATTTGACACTAACGTATGTTTCTAATTGATTCTTACAGAGTTTGATATGATTGACTTGACAATGACCTATGTTGATGTCACAAAGGACATTTATTAAGTTTCATAATCGTCCCATAGGGGGACTGCGGCAAGTCTACAGTTTTACATAATTCAAATCAGGGGTTCGATTGCCCTTGGTGAACGTAGCAGATAGCCAGACATGGCTTTACTATAAAACACAGAAACACAGTTTCGTAGTATTCCTACAGTTTTAATAATGTGATTTGATAAATCTCCATAATCGTCCCAGCCCGGTATGGGTCAGGTGGTTAAGGTACTCGACTCATATTCTGAGGGTGGCAGGTTGGAATCCCCGTCACACCAAACATTTTCGCCCTTTCGGCTGTGGGGGCGTTATATTGTTAGTGTCAATTCCACTATGTGCTGGTAAAAGCGTAGCCCAAGAGTTGGCGGTGGGTAGGGATGACTAGTTGCCTTCCCTCTAAGTCTTATATCGCTAAATTAGGGACGGTTAATGCAGATAGCCCTCGTGTAGCTTTGCAAGAAATATAAAACAAATCAAACCATAATCTCCCCCACGGTTTTAATAATGTGATTTGGTCAAATGTGCCATGAAATTCAGTGTTTTAAAAACTCATGGTTTTATGCTAACACTAAATGAAATGTTTATTTAGTATTTTAAATCTGGAGACCATCTTAACGACACATGGGTTAAACAGCGAGGTAAGAAATCTTAAGGTTTAGACATAGCCCTTCTTAATTTAGAACTACTAATCCAACGAGGGAAACCAGTCAAGAGATTAACCTGAAGATGACCTAGAAGGTCAAAACGTTATTCTCTGCTTTATTTTAATGTGACCGACTGTCACAGTTTCAAGTTACAAAGCTGAAAATACAGAGTGTGTTCAGTGAAATTACTCTGCTCGAGTTTTAGAGCTTTCTATTTGACATGTACGACCAGAGTTATATAATTTTATTGTAAGTTTTAATATGTATAAAATGCAAGTTGGTAATATGAGTCGTTTAAAGGTATTCGTATCTTGTCGCAACAAAAGGTTTTCCAATGAAAGTTGTTAGTATTAGTGGATCTAAAGTATGAGATAATAATATAAATGTTCAATCATAATTTATTCTGGATGTACACTAACCTAGTGGCGTCTCGTTGCCGTGGCAACACTGACGACACGCAAAACGCTTAAGTATTTGCAATTTCCTGACCCTTCGACTGCGCAATGCGGTGCAGAGAAACTTACAACTAGAGTCATGTGTCACATCCTTTTGAACATAGGGACTGTTCAACGATACAGACTAATTGCAGGATAAGATTTTAAGAATGAAGCTTTGGTATCGCAATGAATACTCAAAACTTTCACATGAGAACTAACAAGGGGAGATCCCACATATTTTGAAACACCCCTTCTTTGCTGGATACGAGAGACCTAAGTGACTCGTGAACTACAGTAAAGTACCACAAGTAATGCAGTGTTGTTCTCACTAATAACCACTGGTACCTGTTTTTTAGTTTTTGTTTACACAGAAAACGAAAGACTCCACACACACAGTAATGACGTCAGTAATTTTATTGTGTTTGCACAAGCAGCAACACGAACTTTCTCAACACGATTCAACAAGTCTATGGTGAACGGTATAAAAGTAGGTAATCCGAAGGTTAGGACAAAAACGTCATTAGTGGTATAAACAACTTATAATATGCCATATCTAAAATGTCAAGAACTGCACAAAATATTGTCATTATCTTTCACCGCTAACCCAGACACGACCACAGTCTGATTTACGTTTTAAATTATAAAATATATTTGTTTTACTACCCCCCTAAATTACACAATGAATTATGATTTTTGCAAAGTATTCGTTTAAAGCATATAAATACAGCATTTCGACCTCAGTGTGATTCTTTATCACGGAATATTGAGCCTTCAAGAAAAAAGTATTGAAATCAACACAGCTAAATAATAATCGCGCATCTACGTTCTTTTCTACTGGTGAAGGTTTAGGTAAAACAAGATGTAATAAATGATACGTTCTTTTCTACTGGTGAAGGTTTAGGTAAAGCAAGGTGTAATAAATGATACGTTCTTTTCTACTGGTGAAGGTTAAGGTAAACAAGGTGTAATAAATGCTACGTTCTATTCTACTGGTGAAGGTTAAGGTAAACAAGGTGTAATAAATGCTACGTTCTTTTCTACTGGTGAAGGTTTAGGTAAAACAAGGTGTAATAAATGATACGTTCTTTTCTACTAGTGAAGGTTTTAGGTAAAACAAAGTGTAATAAATGCTGCATTCTTTTCTACTAGTGAAGGTTTTAGGTAAAACAAAGTGTAATAAATGCTACATTCTTTTCTACTGGTGAAGGTTTAGGTAAAACAAGGTGTAATAAATGATATGTTCTTTTCAACTAGTGAAGATTTAGGTAAAACAAGGTGTAATAAATGCTACGTTCTTTTCTACTGGTGAAGGTTTAGGTAAAACAAGGTGTAATAAATGCTACGTTCTTTTCTACTGGTGAAGGTTTAGGTAAAACAAGGTGTAATAAATGCTACGTTCTTTTCTACTGGTGAAGGTTTAGGTAAAACAAGGTATAATAAATGCTACGTTCTTTTCTACTGGTGAAGGTTTAGGTAAAGCAAGGTGTAATAAATGATACGTTCTTTTCTACTGGTGAAGGTTAAGGTAAACAAGGTGTAATAAATGCTACGTTCTATTCTACTGGTGAAGGTTAAGGTAAACAAGGTGTAATAAATGCTACGTTCTTTTCTACTGGTGAAGGTTTAGGTAAAACAAGGTGTAATAAATGCTACGTTCTTTTCTACTGGTGAAGGTTTAGGTAAAACAAGGTGTAATAAATGATACGTTCTTTTCTACTGGTGAAGGTTTAGGTAAAGCAAGGTGTAATAAATGATACGTTCTTTCTACTGGTGAAGGTTAAGGTAAACAAGGTGTAATAAATGCTACGTTCCATTCTACTGGTGAAGGTTAAGGTAAACAAGGTGTAATAAATGCTACGTTCTTTTCTACTGGTGAAGGTTTAGGTAAAACAAGGTGTAATAAATGATACGTTCTTTTCTACTAGTGAAGGTTTAGGTAAAACAAGGTGTAATAAATGCTACGTTCTTTTCTACTGGGACGGTTTAGGTAAAACAAGGTGTAATAAATGCTACGTTATTTTCTACTGGGACGGTTTAGGTAAAACAAGGTGTAATAAATGATACGTTCGTTTCTACTGGTGAAGGTTTAGGTAAAACAAGGTGTAATAAATGATACGTTCTTTTCTATTGGTGAAGGTTTAGGTAAAACAAGGTGTAATAAATGATACGTTCGTTTCTACTGGTGAAGGTTAAGGTAAACAAGGTGTAATAAATGCTACGTTCTTTTCTACTGGTGAAGGTTTAGGTAAAACAAGGTGTAATAAATGATATGTTCTTTTCTACTAGTGAAGGTTTTAGGTAAAACAAAGTGTAATAAATGCTACATTCTTTTCTACTAGTGAAGGTTTTAGTTAAAACAAAGTGTAATAAATGCTACATTCTTTTCTACTGGTGAAGGTTTAGGTAAAACAAGGTGTAATAAATGCTACGTTCTTTTCTACTGGTGACGTTTTTTTAAAAAACAAGGTGTAATAAACGTAATAGTATTTAAAGCAAGCAGTCGTTCTTATTCAAGGTAACAGAACTGAAATTAATAATGTTGAATTAAGAAATATTTTAATGGTATCGCGGAAGTATCAGGAGCTATGAAACGGTAAATGTCACACTCTCTGTACACGTGAGCGCAGAAACACTTGTGAATATCGTACTTACGAAAAACAATGTAATTGTAACTATTAAGTGTTCGTTAGTTATTAGATTTCGTTTAATTATTACAGCGTAGCGATAAAGAAACTGCTTCAACAAATTAATATATATCGTTCTATTGCTCTCAGTAAGTCTATACTGTTTTGATGTTAACCACTGATCCATTTACTTCATTACTATAGGAATTGTTTAGAGTGTGCAAAGAAAACAAAACTTTTGATAGTGTTAACAACTGATGATGATATCCCAACATCATTATATCTTTATCAAACAGATCATATATTATATAATACCTAATAATATATTTGAAGTAATGTCCCAGTATTAATAACATGACTATGAACTACTTTGGTTGTTATATTACTATGAACTGGTTCAGTTGTTCTATTATTATGAACTGGTTCAATTGTTCTATTACCATGAACTGTTTCAGTTGTTCTATTACCATGAACTGGTTTAGTTGTTCTATTACCATGAACTGTTTCAGTTGTTCTATTACTGTGAACTGGTTCAGTTGTTCTACTACCATGAACTGGTTCAATTGTTCTATTACTGTGAACTGGTTCAGTTGTTCTATTACCATGAACTGTTTCAGTTGTTCTATTACCATGAACTGGTTTAGTTGTTCTATTACCATGAACTGTTTCAGTTGTTCTATTACTGAGAACTGGTTCAGTTGTTCTACTACCATGAACTGGTTCAGTTGTTCTATTAATGTGAACTGGTTCAGTTGTTCTACTACCATGAACTGGTTCAATTGTTCTATTACTGTGAACTGGTTCAGTTGTTCTACTACCATGAACTGTTTCAATTGTTCTGTTACTGTGAACTGGTTCAGTTATTCTATTACCACGAACTGGTTCAATTGTTCTATTACTGTGAGCTGGTTCAGTTGTTCTATTATCATGAACTGGTTCAGTTGTTCTATTACTATGAAGTGGTTCAGTTGTTCTATTACTATGAAGTGGTTCAGTTGTTCTATTACCATAAACTGGTTCAGTTGTTCTATTACCATGAACTAGCTCAGTTGTTCTATTACCATGAACTGGCTCAGTTGTTCTATTACCATGAACTGGTTCAGTTGTTCTCTAACTAATATATTGACTGATTATGATATGAAAACAAAACTTGACGTTTGATGTGTTATTTTCAACAACTTGTTTCTTTACCCTATTTACATAACAGACTTTTCATTTACTTATGGAATAAAAAATAAAACAGTATTTAAATTAAAATATTGTGAAATCAAGGTAATTGTTTCTACAACCATTCTGTGCTATTCTACAGTTTAGCGAGGACTACAACAGATAACTAAAATATTGTGGAATCAAGGTAATTGTTTCGACAACCATTTTGTGCTATTCTACAGTTTAGCGAGGACTGTAACAGATAACTAAAATATTGTGAAATCAAGGTAATTGTTTCGACAACCATTCTGTGCTATTTTACAGTTTAGCGAGGACTGCAACAGGTAACTAAAATATTGTGGAATCAAGGTAATTGTTTCGACAACTATTCTGTGCTATTCTACAGTTCAACGAGGACTACAACAGGTAACTAAAATATTGTGGAATCAAGGTAATTGTTTCGACAACCATTCTGTGCTATTCTACAGTTTAGCGAGGACTGCAACAGGTAACTAAAATATTGTGGAATCAAGGTAATTGTTTCGACAACCATTCTGTGCTATTCTACAGTTCAACGAGGACTACAACAGATAACTAAAATATTGTGGAATCAAGGTAATTGTTTCGACAACCATTCTGTCCTATTCTACAGTTTAGCGAGGACTACAACAGATAACTAAAATATTGTGAAATCAAGGTAATTGTTTCGACAACCATTTTGTGCTATTCTACAGTTTAGCGAGGACTGCAACAGGTAACTAAAATATTGTGAAATCAAGGTAATTGTTTCGACAACCATTCTGTGCTATTCTACAGTTTAGCGAGGACTGTAACAGATAACTAAAGCTACATCTGGAACATCTCAATAAACAATTCCACCTAAAATACATTGAAAACTATACCTAGAATAAATTGAAAAATACACCTAGAATAAATTGAAGAATACACCTAAAATACAATGGGGAATACTTGCTTGGAACATTAACGACCTAAAAATGGAACATCTGTAAACAAATTACAACTGTAACAATTAACAAATGTAGTGCAACAACTAGAAAATACATAACAACTGCAACAGATAGAGAAGAAATTGCTACTGGTACAACTTGATAAAGGATTATATTTAAACAAATTGCACAATCCACAACAATAACATCCAGAGAAGGACACGCACAATGATTACAAATAGAACATCTGGATATATAACTACAAGTTGAACACATAGAAAAACAATTATTGTTGGAATACCTACTGAGAAAAAAAAACAAACTGAAGAAAATATTTACAACTAGAACACCTAGATAAAGTATAACAACTGAACAACTCAACTACAACTAGAACACCTAGATAAAGAGCAATGACTAGAACACATATATAAAGTATAACAACTGAACTACAACTAGAACACCTAGATAAAGAGCTACGTTTAGAACACATATATAAAGTATAACAACTGAACTACAACTAGAACACCTAGATAAAGAGCTACGTTTAGAACACATATATAAAGTATAACAACTGAACTACAACTAGATCACCTAGATAAAGAGCTACGACTAGAACACATATATAAAGTATAACAACTGAACAAGTGAACAACTAGAACACCTAGATAAAGTACAACAACTGAACTACAACTAGAACACCTAGATAAAGAGCTACGACTAGAACACATATATAAAGTATAACAACTGAACTACCACTAGAACACCTAGATAAAGAGCTACGACTAGAACACATATATAAAGTATAACAACTGAACTACAACTAGAACACCTAGATAAAGAGCTACGACTAGAACACCTAGATAAAGTATAACAACTGAACTACAACTAGAACACCTAGATAAAGAGCTACGTTTAGAACACATATATAAAGTATAACAACTGAACTACAACTAGAACACCTAGATAAAGAGCTACGTTTAGAACACATATATAAAGTATAACAACTGAACTACAACTAGAACACCTAGATAAAGAGCTACGACTAGAACACCTAGATAAAGTATAACAACTGAACTACAACTAGAACACCTAGATAAAGAGCTACGTTTAGAACACATATATAAAGTATAACAACTGAACTACAACTAGAACACCTAGATAAAGAGCTACGTTTAGAACACATATATAAAGTATAACAACTGAACTACAACTAGAACACCTAGATAAAGAGCTACGACTAGAACACCTAGATAAAAGTATAACAACTGAACTACAACTAGAACACCTAGATAAAGAGCTACGTTTGGAACACATATATAAAGTATAACAACTGAACTACAACTAGAACACCTAGATAAAGAGCTACGTTTAGAACACATATATAAAGTATAACAACTGAACTACAACTAGATCACCTAGATAAAGAGCTACGACTAGAACACATATATAAAGTATAACAACTGAACAAGTGAACAACTAGAACACCTAGATAAAGTACAACAACTGAACTACAACTAGAGAACACCTAGATAAAGAGCTACGACTAGAACACATATATAAAGTATAACAACTGAACTACCACTAGAACACCTAGATAAAGAGCTACGACTAGAACACATATATAAAGTATAACAACTGAACTACAACTAGAACACCTAGATAAAGAGCTACGACTAGAACACCTAGATAAAGTATAACAACTGAACTACAACTAGAACACCTAGATAAAGAGCTACGTTTAGAACACATATATAAAAGTATAACAACTGAACTACAACTAGAACACCTAGATAAAGAGCTACGTTTAGAACACATATATAAAGTATAACAACTGAACAAGTGAACAACTAGAACACCTAGATAAAGTACAACAACTGAACTACAACTAGAACACCTAGATAAAGAGCTACGTTTAGAACACATATATAAAGTATAACAACTGAACTACAACTAGATCACCTAGATAAAGAGCTACGTTTAGAACACATATATAAAGTATAACAACTGAACTACAACTAGATCACCTAGATAAAGAGCTACGACTAGAACACATATATAAAGTATAACAACTGAACAAGTGAACAACTAGAACACCTAGATAAAGTACAACAACTGAACTACAACTAGAACACCTAGATAAAGAGCTACGACTAGAACACATATATAAAGTATAACAACTGAACTACAACTAGAACACCTAGATAAAGAGCTACGACTAGAACACATATATAAAGTATAACAACTGAACTACAACTAGAACACCTAGATAAAGAGCTACGACTAGAACACCTAGATAAAGTATAACTGAACCACCACTAGAACACCTAGATAAAGAGCTACGTTTAGAACACATATATAAAGTATAACAACTGAACTACAACTAGAACACCTAGATAAAGAGCTACGACTAGAACACCTATATAAAGTATAACTGAACCACAACTAGATCACCTAGATAAAGAGCTACGTTTAGAACACACATATATAAAGTATAACAACTGAACTACAACTAGAACACCTAGATAAAGAGCTACGTTTAGAACACATATATAAAGTATAACAACTGAACTACAACTAGATCACCTAGATAAAGAGCTACGTTTAGAACACATATATAAAGTATAACAACTGAACTACAACTAGATCACCTAGATAAAGAGCTACGACTAGAACACATATATAAAGTATAACAACTGAACAAGTGAACAACTAGAACACCTAGATAAAGTACAACAACTGAACTACAACTAGAACACCTAGATAAAGAGCTACGACTAGAACACATATATAAAGTATAACAACTGAACTACAACTAGAACACCTAGATAAAGAGCTACGACTAGAACACATATATATAAGTATAACAACTGAACTACAACTAGAACACCTAGATAAAGAGCAACGACTAGAACACATATATAAAGTATAACAACTGAACTACAACTAGAACACATAGATAAAGAGCTACGACTAGAACACATATATAAAGTATAACAACTGAACTACAACTAGAACACCTAGATAAAGAGCTACGACTAGAACACCTAGATAAAGTATAACAACTGAACTACAACTAGAACACCTAGATAAAGAGCTACGACTAGAACACATATATAAAGTATAACAACTGAACTACAACTAGAACACCTAGATAAAGAGCTACGACTAGAACACCTAGATAAAGTATAACTGAACCACCACTAGAACACCTAGATAAAGAGCTACGTTTAGAACACATATATAAAGTATAACAACTGAACTACAACTAGAACACCTAGATAAAGAGCTACGACTAGAACACCTAGATAAAGTATAACTGAACCACCACTAGAACACCCTAGATAAAGAGCTACGACTAGAACACATATATAAAGTATAACAACTGAACTACAACTAGAACACCTAGATAAAGAGCTACGACTAGAACACATATATAAAAGTATAACAACTGAACTACAACTAGAACACCTGGATAAAGAGCTACGACTAGAACACCTAGATAAAGTATAACTGAACCACCACTAGAACACCTAGATAAAGAGCTACGTTTAGAACACATATATAAAGTATAACAACTGAACTACAACTAGAACACCTAGATAAAGAGCTACGACTAGAACACCTAGATAAAGTATAACTGAACCACCACTAGAACACCTAGATAAAGAGCTACGACTAGAACACATATATAAAGTATAACAACTGAACTACAACTAGAACACCTAGATAAAGAGCTACGACTAGAACACATATATAAAGTAAAGAACTACAACTAGAACACCTAGTATAACAACTGAACTACAACTAGAACACCTAGATAAAGAGCAACGACTAGAACACATATATAAAGTATAACAACTGAACTACAACTAGAACACCTAGATAAAGAGCTACGACTAGAACACCTAGATAAAGTATAACAACTGAACTACCACTAGAACACCTAGATAAAGTATAAACTGAACCACCACTAGAACACCTAGATAAAGAGCTACGTTTAGAACACATATATAAAGTATAACAACTGAACTACCACTAGAACACCTAGATAAAGAGCTACGACTAGAAACACATATATAAAGTATAACAACTGAACTACAACTAGATCACCTAGATAAAGAGCTACGACTAGAACACCTATATAAAGTATAACTGAACCACAACTAGATCACCTAGATAAAGAGCTACGTTTAGAACACATATATAAAGTATAACAACTGAACTACAACTAGAACACCTAGATAAAGAGCTACGACTAGAACACCTATATAAAGTATAACTGAACCACAACTAGATCACCTAGATAAAGAGCTACGACTAGAACACCTAGATAAAGTATAACTGAACCACAACTAGATCACCTAGATAAAGTATAACTGAACCACAACTAGATCACCTAGATAAAGAGCTACGACTAGAACATATATATAAAGTATAACAACTGAACAAGTGAACAACTAGAACACCTAGATAAAGTACAACAACTGAACTACAACTAGAACACCTAGATAAAGACCTATAACTAGAACACATATATAAAGTATAACAACTGAACTACAACTAGAACACTTAGACAAAAAGATACAACCGGAAAAAAGGATTACATTTAGAACACCTAAAGAGAGAAGTATAATTGGACAAAATAATTACAACTGAAAGACAAATTGTAACTTGATACACCTGTAAAATAGGTTTACAACTGGAACATTAAAGAAATAAAAAATCTATTAAGCAAAACCAACTGCATCTTATGTCTGCTTCAGTAGCCCTTAGCTAGTGTGGCATTCTTTTATTTAAACTCAGAGCCGGCTTTAGGGCGAAATAAGCTAGGCAATTTCTTTGAGTCCCGCGAGCTACTCTGCCTTTGTGGGTTGAAGTCTGCACTGCAATAAAATATTCTGAGCTTCGTCCTAGGTCTACTTAAGAGAGTATAACGTGGTTCTATATGCTCAAGTTCATACAATTAAGTTTACAAGTGAGTGATAGCCCAACAGAAAAGACAGAAGTGAGACAGAGCGTTTTACGAATGCGTTGATATTATGACGTCATATATTTTTCGAACAATTGTCATTAGACGATCACTAATAACCTTCATCATGGCTTATCTAAATATATTGAATATTATAAAACTCATTTCATTATTTACAGCAAATAACTATATCACTTTTAAAATGATGAATTCTCATGTATATAAACCACAATACCAATAACAAATGCCATAAACACATCAACTCCAGCATGACCACGTGGTTAGAGCGCTCGACTCGCAGTCTGCTGGTCACGGGTTCGAATCGCCATATGAGAAAAACATGTTCGCTCTTTCAGCCGTGGGGATGTTATAATGTGACAGTCAATTCCACAATTCGTTGGTTAAAGAGTAGCCCAAGGGTTGGCGATGGGTGGTGATGACTAACTAGGGACAACTAGCGCAAATAGCCCTCCTGTAGCTTTACGCGAATTAAAAAAAAAAACAATACTTGGAGTGGACACCCTCATGATTCTGATATAGAATCTTTGTACTAAACCACTGCACTAAAAATGGGTTTCGATAAAGTAGCTCACAGTGTAGATGTGGGTTTAACTACAGCGAAATCGAAATAAACCACTGTTAAAAACTTTCTTCTCACGAAAAACGAGATGCTACGATGCACGAAAAATTGGTGAGACTTCCGTTTTTTTTAATTATGTGGCATACGAGCGGCAAACTTGAAACAGTGTTTTATTTTTAGCACGGAATGCCATATTAAAACATGGGTTTAAAGACGTTAACAACGAGAAAGATGACAACCGAAAACTAATGCTGTTCGTGTTAAGGAAAGTCTATTGATTTTTCGGAATTCTTCAAGCCTAGTGACAGATTTTGATCTTTGATATTTTATCATTTTGCACATCAAACACGTGGAGAACCGAAACCTATGAAAATTATTACAGACAGTTTTTCTGTGTTACAAATAAAATATTCACGAATTTTGTAATGAGGTTTTATTTCATTTTTCCCAATTTTCTGAACGTACTTCAAGACATTTATAAGTGATTGAAAAACATCTGACATTTGACATCTAATTTTTGTCAAGTGTGATGACCTTTTCTTTTCTCAACATATCTACAGTCTGGATATTCCTAGTTGGAAAGAAGGAATCTCAAATTTTTTTGTGGGGGCGTTTAGTCAGGTGCTGGGACTCTCGACTCACAATCTCAGGGTCGTGGGTTCGAGCCCCCATCATGCCATACATGTATGTCTTGTCACATTTTCGAACATCGTAATGTTACGGTCGATCTCACTATTCGTTGGTATAAGAGCACTTCAAGAATTAGCGGTGGTTGGTGTTGGGACCAGTTGTCTTGCCTCTAGTCTAAACAAGACCCGAATTAAAAATTCCAACTATTTAAAGAGAAAAACGATATTTGCTCTTCAACGAGTCTTTGTTTTCACAAGTTTGCAAAAGGGCTATTTGAATCGAGCCTACCAAAGCATAAATTGTAGCATTATAAGTTCTGAAACTTACCGATGAGCCACTGAGGAGGGCTGAGAAAGATTGCGAAACCTCGCAGATTTTTAGAGCACGAGGTTATTCCAAACATCTCGACGTGTTACATAAAAACAGTTAGATAATCAGATTGTTAACTCCTATTCTGAAGAGTTACAAATTAAAATTTAACCTTTACAAATTATCCATAACATTATCAGTGAGCAGCAGTACTGATGTTTAATTATTAGTGCATCTACATCTTTGTAGTGTAATAAACTTTGTATCATTTTTTTACTACCAATAATAAAGGGTGTGATTGGATGATAATACTGCAACGAAAAACGCCACCTAATGTTAGGAAGTTAAACTAGGTTTGGTTTGTTTTAAATTTTGCGCAAAGCTACACGAAGGCTATCTGCTCTAATCGTCCCTAATATTGCAGTATAAGGCTAGAGGGAAGGCAGCTAGTCATCACCACCTACCGCCGACTCTTGGGCTATTTTTTTACCAACGAATAGTGGGATTGACCGTAATATTATAACGCCCAAACCTTCGGATTACGAGTCGAGTGCTTTAACCACCTGGCCATGCCGGGCCGTTAAACTAAGTGAATAAGCTAAAAGTGTCTAGCCCAGGACACCAAAATCGGGCGTGGTTAATAGTTGGAAGGGGACCATCTAGAAATTACCGGATAATAATAGCACCACTATCTTACGCTCGGTATGCCAAGATGGATGGATAGCTCGACTCGCAGTCTGTGGGTTGCGAGCTCGAATCTCCACCACATTAAACATGCTTGTCCATTAAGCCATGAAGCGTTTTAAAGTAACAGTCAATGTCACTATTCATTGGTAAAATAATATACGGTATTGGCACGTTAATGGAATTGACCAGCTGCATTTTCTCTGGTCTATCACTTATAAATTAATGACGTTTAACACACATAACCCTCGAGCAAAATTCTAAAGAAACCAAGTCAAGTAAAGCACAGATACATGAAAGCGTTGCGTCATCAGAGCGAGACACTTGTAACAACAAACTTAAGAAAATTCACGATATGATGACATTTACACTATACTAATCTCGTAACCAAACACTTTGACAAATATGACGAATACCCTGTCTGATAAAGTCACACTAAGGATTGAAATAATACCAGTATTTTGTTGTTATGGGCATTACAGATGCTAATTTTAATAGTCATACCAAGCCGTATGTAATATATAACTTAAGGTATTCAGGCAAGTTGGAAAACACCAATACATCTGACCACATGTTTCGTTGGTATGAAACGAAATGTCAGAAATGGTATATTTAGTTGTTGATATATTTGCTGCCTTACAGAGTTGTCACAGCTGGAGCAGTTATTAAACACTGTTTTCTTCAACTAATACACACGTGGTTATCACTTCTTGTGGACAGGATGTCGTAGGTTGCAAATGTGTGCTAACACTTTCACTTGGATAGACAAGATATGGTAACAGCATAAAGCGTGTATCACTTTGGCCTTGTGCTTGTGCCAACCCAAGGGAAATGGTGAAGAATAAAGAACATATGAGGACATCTAAGATACCTATACAAATTATGGGGTTTCTTCCCCTGTATGAGTTGCTTGGAATACTTGATGAGATTGCAGTTTGGCATTATGACATACACCATTTTCAGCATTTTCCCTCTAATACTGATGTTGTAGATGCATGTTTGTTTTGTTTTAATTTCGTGCGAAGCTACATGAGGACTATCTGAGCTAGCCGAACCTAATTTAGAAATATAAAGTTAGAGGGAAGGCAGCTAGTTATCATCACCCACCGCGAATTCTTGGGCAACTCTTTACCAACAAATAGTGGGATTGATCGTCACATTATAACGCTCCAACGGCTGGAAGGAGGAGCATGTTTAGCGTGACGGAAATTGAATCCGCGACCCTCAGATTACGAGTCGAACGCTTTAATCACCTGCCCATGCTGGGCCAAAAGATTAGGGGAAAGGCAGCTAGTCATCACCATCCACCACGAAATCTTGGGATACTCTTTGCCAATAAATAGTGGAATTGCTCGCACAGTATAACGCCCCACGGCTGAAAGGACGAGCATTTTTTGGGTGACACGGAGCCTCGAAAGTCCCTCAATTCCACCTGGCTAGGCCTATGT
>NW_027467782.1:66349957-66372503 GCF_004210375.1 Tachypleus tridentatus | reverse complement strand
TCACCGTTATTGACGTGCCCCGTGAAAGGGAAGAGCCGCTCGGACCCTTGGTTTGACATGCTGAAATTCAACGGCTCGTGCAGAGCACGCTGCGGGTCCAGCATCCCGTGTGTCTCTGACTGAGACCGGCTAATCGCTCGGATTAACTCGTAGGCGTGCGGTCGAACGCACGTACTGCTTTTATCCCCGCTCGGACCGAGAGGGAAAGGGAAACAGTCACCGTAAATAACATGCCCCGTGAAAGGGAAGGGCCGCTCGGACCCTTGGTTTGACAAGCTGAAATTCAACGACTCGTGCAGAGCACGCTGCGGGTCCAGCATCCCGTGTGTCTCTGACTGAGACCGGCTAATCGCTCGGATTAACTCGTAGGCGTGCGGTCGAACGCACGTACTGCTTTTATCCCCGCTCGGACCGAGAGGAAAGGGAAACAGTCACCGTTGTTCACGTGCCCCGTGAAAGGGAAGAGCCGCTCGGACCCTTGGTTTGACATGCTGAAATTCAACGGCTCGTGCAGAGCACGCTGCGGGTCCAGCATCCCGTGTGTCTCTGACTGAGACCGGCTAATCGCTCGGATTAACTCGTAGGCGTGCGGTCGAACGCACGTACTGCTTTATCCCCGCTCGGACCGAGAGGGAAAGGGAAACAGTCACCGTTAATAACGTGCCCCGTGAAAGGGAAGGGCCGCTCGGACCCTTGGTTTGACAAGCTGAAATTCAACGGCTCGTGCAGAGCACGCTGCGGGTCCAGCATCCCGTGTGTTAATCGCTCGGATTAACTCGTAGGCGTGCGGTCGAACGCACGTACTGCTTTTATCCCCGCTCGGACCGAGAGGGAAAGGGAAACAGTCACCGTTATTGACGTGCCCCGTGAAAGGGAAGGGCCGCTCGGACCCTTGGTTTGACAAGCTGAAATTCAACGGCTCGTGCAGAGCACGCTGCGGGTCCAGCATCCCGTGTGTCTCTGACTGAGACCGGCTAATCGCTCGGATTAACTCGTAGGCGTGCGGTCGAACGCACGTACTGCTTTTATCCCCGCTCGGACCGAGAGGGAAAGGGAAACAGTCACCGTTGTTCACGTGCCCCGTGAAAGGGAAGAGCCGCTCGGACCCTTGGTTTGACATGCTGAAATTCAACGACTCGTGCAGAGCACGCTGCGGGTCCAGCATCCCGTGTGTCTCTGACTGAGACCGGCTAATCGCTCGGATTAACTCGTAGGCGTGCGGTCGAACGCACGTACTGCTTTTATCCCCGCTCGGACCGAGAGGGAAAGGGAAACAGTCACCGTTGTTCACGTGCCCCGTGAAAGGGAAGAGCCGCTCGGACCCTTGGTTTGACATGCTGAAATTCAACGGCTCGTGCAGAGCACGCTGCGGGTCCAGCATCCCGTGTGTCTCTGACTGAGACCGGCTAATCGCTCGGATTAACTCGTAGGCGTGCGGTCGAACGCACGTACTGCTTTTATCCCCGCTCGGACCGAGAGGAAAGGGAAACAGTCACCGTAAATAACATGCCCCGTGAAAGGGAAGGGCCGCTCGGACCCTTGGTTTGACAAGCTGAAATTCAACGACTCGTGCAGAGCACGCTGCGGGTCCAGCATCCCGTGTGTCTCTGACTGAGACCGGCTAATCGCTCGGATTAACTCGTAGGCGTGCGGTCGAACGCACGTACTGCTTTTATCCCCGCTCGGACCGAGAGGGAAAGGGAAACAGTCACCGTTATTGACGTGCCCCGTGAAAGGGAAGAGCCGCTCGGACCCTTGGTTTGACATGCTGAAATTCAACGGCTCGTGCAGAGCACGCTGCGGGTCCAGCATCCCGTGTGTCTCTGACTGAGACCGGCTAATCGCTCGGATTAACTCGTAGGCGTGCGGTCGAACGCACGTACTGCTTTTATCCCCGCTCGGACCGAGAGGGAAAGGGAAACAGTCACCGTAAATAACATGCCCCGTGAAAGGGAAGGGCCGCTCGGACCCTTGGTTTGACAAGCTGAAATTCAACGACTCGTGCAGAGCACGCTGCGGGTCCAGCATCCCGTGTGTCTCTGACTGAGACCGGCTAATCGCTCGGATTAACTCGTAGGCGTGCGGTCGAACGCACGTACTGCTTTTATCCCCGCTCGGACCGAGAGGGAAAGGGAAACAGTCACCGTTGTTCACGTGCCCCGTGAAAGGGAAGAGCCGCTCGGACCCTTGGTTTGACATGCTGAAATTCAACGGCTCGTGCAGAGCACGCTGCGGGTCCAGCATCCCGTGTGTCTCTGACTGAGACCGGCTAATCGCTCGGATTAACTCGTAGGCGTGCGGTCGAACGCACGTACTGCTTTTATCCCCGCTCGGACCGAGAGGGAAAGGGAAACAGTCACCGTTGTTCACGTGCCCCGTGAAAGGGAAGAGCCGCTCGGACCCTTGGTTTGACATGCTGAAATTCAACGGCTCGTGCAGAGCACGCTGCGGGTCCAGCATCCCGTGTGTCTCTGACTGAGACCGGCTAATCGCTCGGATTAACTCGTAGGCGTGCGGTCGAACGCACGTACTGCTTTTATCCCCGCTCGGACCGAGAGGGAAAGGGAAACAGTCACCGTTGTTCACGTGCCCCGTGAAAGGGAAGAGCCGCTCGGACCCTTGGTTTGACATGCTGAAATTCAACGGCTCGTGCAGAGCACGCTGCGGGTCCAGCATCCCGTGTGTCTCTGACTGAGACCGGCTAATCGCTCGGATTAACTCGTAGGCGTGCGGTCGAACGCACGTACTGCTTTTATCCCCGCTCGGACCGAGAGGGAAAGGGAAACAGTCACCGTTGTTCACGTGCCCCGTGAAAGGGAAGAGCCGCTCGGACCCTTGGTTTGACATGCTGAAATTCAACGGCTCGTGCAGAGCACGCTGCGGGTCCAGCATCCCGTGTGTCTCTGACTGAGACCGGCTAATCGCTCGGATTAACTCGTAGGCGTGCGGTCGAACGCACGTACTGCTTTTATCCCCGCTCGGACCGAGAGGGAAAGGGAAACAGTCACCGTTGTTCACGTGCCCCGTGAAAGGGAAGAGCCGCTCGGACCCTTGGTTTGACATGCTGAAATTCAACGGCTCGTGCAGAGCACGCTGCGGGTCCAGCATCCCGTGTGTCTCTGACTGAGACCGGCTAATCGCTCGGATTAACTCGTAGGCGTGCGGTCGAACGCACGTACTGCTTTTATCCCCGCTCGGACCGAGAGGGAAAGGGAAACAGTCACCGTAAATAACATGCCCCGTGAAAGGGAAGGGCCGCTCGGACCCTTGGTTTGACAAGCTGAAATTCAACGACTCGTGCAGAGCACGCTGCGGGTCCAGCATCCCGTGTGTCTCTGACTGAGAC
The DNA here is from genome assembly GCF_004210375.1 of Tachypleus tridentatus. Taxonomy (NCBI): domain Eukaryota; kingdom Metazoa; phylum Arthropoda; class Merostomata; order Xiphosura; family Limulidae; genus Tachypleus; species Tachypleus tridentatus. Next base: position 66,369,157 of record NW_027467782.1, on the reverse strand, counting down.
CGGCTAATCGCTCGGATTAACTCGTAGGCGTGCGGTCGAACGCACGTACTGCTTTTATCCCCGCTCGGACCGAGAGGGAAAGGGAAACAGTCACCGTTGTTCACGTGCCCCGTGAAAGGGAAGAGCCGCTCGGACCCTTGGTTTGACATGCTGAAATTCAACGGCTCGTGCAGAGCACGCTGCGGGTCCAGCATCCCGTGTGTCTCTGACTGAGACCGGCTAATCGCTCGGATTAACTCGTAGGCGTGCGGTCGAACGCACGTACTGCTTTTATCCCCGCTCGGACCGAGAGGGAAAGGGAAACAGTCACCGTTGTTCACGTGCCCCGTGAAAGGGAAGAGCCGCTCGGACCCTTGGTTTGACATGCTGAAATTCAACGGCTCGTGCAGAGCACGCTGCGGGTCCAGCATCCCGTGTGTCTCTGACTGAGACCGGCTAATCGCTCGGATTAACTCGTAGGCGTGCGGTCGAACGCACGTACTGCTTTTATCCCCGCTCGGACCGAGAGGGAAAGGGAAACAGTCACCGTTATTGACGTGCCCCGTGAAAGGGAAGAGCCGCTCGGACCCTTGGTTTGACATGCTGAAATTCAACGGCTCGTGCAGAGCACGCTGCGGGTCCAGCATCCCGTGTGTCTCTGACTGAGACCGGCTAATCGCTCGGATTAACTCGTAGGCGTGCGGTCGAACGCACGTACTGCTTTTATCCCCGCTCGGACCGAGAGGGAAAGGGAAACAGTCACCGTAAATAACATGCCCCGTGAAAGGGAAGGGCCGCTCGGACCCTTGGTTTGACAAGCTGAAATTCAACGACTCGTGCAGAGCACGCTGCGGGTCCAGCATCCCGTGTGTCTCTGACTGAGACCGGCTAATCGCTCGGATTAACTCGTAGGCGTGCGGTCGAACGCACGTACTGCTTTTATCCCCGCTCGGACCGAGAGGGAAAGGGAAACAGTCACCGTTGTTCACGTGCCCCGTGAAAGGGAAGAGCCGCTCGGACCCTTGGTTTGACATGCTGAAATTCAACGGCTCGTGCAGAGCACGCTGCGGGTCCAGCATCCCGTGTGTCTCTGACTGAGACCGGCTAATCGCTCGGATTAACTCGTAGCGTGCGGTCGAACGCACGTACTGCTTTTATCCCCGCTCGGACCGAGAGGGAAAGGGAAACAGTCACCGTAAATAACATGCCCCGTGAAAGGGAAGGGCCGCTCGGACCCTTGGTTTGACAAGCTGAAATTCAACGACTCGTGCAGAGCACGCTGCGGGTCCAGCATCCCGTGTGTCTCTGACTGAGACCGGCTAATCGCTCGGATTAACTCGTAGGCGTGCGGTCGAACGCACGTACTGCTTTTATCCCCGCTCGGACCGAGAGGGAAAGGGAAACAGTCACCGTAAATAACATGCCCCGTGAAAGGGAAGGGCCGCTCGGACCCTTGGTTTGACAAGCTGAAATTCAACGACTCGTGCAGAGCACGCTGCGGGTCCAGCATCCCGTGTGTCTCTGACTGAGACCGGCTAATCGCTCGGATTAACTCGTAGGCGTGCGGTCGAACGCACGTACTGCTTTTATCCCCGCTCGGACCGAGAGGGAAAGGGAAACAGTCACCGTTATTGACTTGCCCCGTGAAAGGGAAGAGCCGCTCGGACCCTTGGTTTGACATGCTGAAATTCAACGACTCGTGCAGAGCACGCTGCGGGTCCAGCATCCCGTGTGTCTCTGACTGAGACCGGCTAATCGCTCGGATTAACACGTAGGGTGCGGTCGAACGCACGTACTGCTTTTATCCCCGCTCGGACCGAGAGGGAAAGGGAAACAGTCACCGTTATTGACTTGCCCCGTGAAAGGGAAGAGCCGCTCGGACCCTTGGTTTGACATGCTGAAATTCAACGACTCGTGCAGAGCACGCTGCGGGTCCAGCATCCCGTGTGTCTCTGACTGAGACCGGCTAATCGCTCGGATTAACACGTAGGGTGCGGTCGAACGCACGTACTGCTTTTATCCCCGCTCGGACCGAGAGGGAAAGGGAAACAGTCACCGTTATTGACTTGCCCCGTGAATGGGAAGGGCCGCTCGGACCCTTGGTTTGACAAGCTGAAAATCAACGACTCGTGCAGAGCACGCTGCGGGTCCAGCATCCCGTGTGTCTCCAAATGAGACCGGCTAATCGCTCGGATTAACTCGTAGCCGTGCGGTCGAACGCACGTACTGCTTTTATCCCCGCTCGGACCGAGAGGGAAAGGGAAACAGTCACCGTAAATAACATGCCCCGTGAAAGGGAAGGGCCGCTCGGACCCTTGGTTTGACAAGCTGAAATTCAACGACTCGTGCAGAGCACGCTGCGGGTCCAGCATCCCGTGTGTCTCTGACTGAGACCGGCTAATCGCTCGGATTAACTCGTAGGCGTGCGGTCGAACGCACGTACTGCTTTTATCCCCGCTCGGAACGAGAGGAAAGGGAAACAGTCACCGTAAATAACATGCCCCGTGAAAGGGAAGGGCCGCTCGGACCCTTGGTTTGACAAGCTGAAATTCAACGACTCGTGCAGAGCACGCTGCGGGTCCAGCATCCCGTGTGTCTCTGACTGAGACCGGCTAATCGCTCGGATTAACTCGTAGGCGTGCGGTCGAACGCACGTACTGCTTTTATCCCCGCACGGACCGAGAGGGAACGGGAAACAGCTACCCATATATTTTACGACAGTAACCTCTTCCACCGAGGCACGTCAAAAACCACCGTTACAGGTGGTGCCGAATCCACCGAGACGGGTAGAACGACAAACTTACTAGGAAAACGCCGCACAGTGTTCTTAAAACCATCACTTCTCGCAACATTCTTTTCGCTCCAATATATTGTTTCAATCCACCATTACGTTCGTTCATTCAATATCTCTCGGCCTCTTACATTCTTTGTTCGGCCATTTCTTAACACTATCGGCAGTCGTTTTCGCTAGTACTCACCACCTGTGTGGAAACGGGCCGTGACCAGCCCACAGGTCCCGGGCACGCCGGGTTAAAAGGTGAGAGGAGGCTTAACACAATGTTACAATCCTGTCTCAGACAGACTATGCCCCTATATAGAGAAGGAAACTAAATTTAATGCCATCAGAACCCATTAGTACGGCATTTGAAAGTGCGGTAAAGGCAAGGGACCAAGCGGAATAGTTCCGCATCGCTACCCTGAGTTGCGTCAAATTGGTCCTCAGTTTTGAGTGAAAAGTGGTGAAAATGAACGCTGAAAACAACGTTTCTAACTATCAAACTGATTTTGCCATTTCCTCCCACTTTCCAAATTTCACCGAACTCTCTCACATCCATGCCGTCTTTGGCATCACTCTATACGGGAGAAAATTTCTTAAAGTCGTACTCCCTTTCAGGTCCGTCTCAGACAGACTATGCCCCTATATAGAGAAGGAAACTACATTTAATGCCATCAGAACCCATTAGTACGGCATTTCAAAGTGCGGTAAAGGCGAGAACCTATGCGGGCAAGTTCCGCATCGCAACCCTGAGTTGCGTCAAATTGGTCCTCAGTTTTGAGTGAAAAGTGGTGAAAATGAACGCTGAAAACAACGTTTCTAACTATCAAACTGATTTTGCCATTTCCTCCCACTTTCCAAATTTCACCGAACTCTCCTCACATCCATGCCGTCTTTGGCATCACTCTATACGGGAGAAAATTTCTTAAAGTCGTACTCCCTTTCAGGTCCGTCTCAGACAGACTATGCCCCTATATAGAGAAGGAAACTACATTTAATGCCATCAGAACCCATTAGTACGGCATTTGAAAGTGCGGTAAACGGCGAGAGCCTATGCGGGCAGTTCCGCATCGCAACCCTGAGTTGCGTCAAATTGGTCCTGAGTTTTGAGTGAAAAGTGGTGAAAATGAACGCTGAAAACAACGTTTCTAACTATCAAACTGATTTTGCCATTTCCTCCCACTTCCCAAATTTCACCGAACTCGCCTCACATCCATGCCGTCTTTGGCATCACACTATACGGGAGAAAATTTCTTAAAGCCGTCCTCCCTTTGAAGTCCGTCTCAGACAGACTATGCTCCCTATATATAGAAGGAAACTACATTTAATGCCATCAGAACCCATTAGTACGGCTTTTGAAAGTGCGGTAAAAGGCGAGAGCCTATGCGGGCAAGTTCCGCATCGCAACCCTGAGTTGCGTCAAATTGGTCCTCAGTTTTGAGTGAAAAGTGGTGAAAATGAACGCTGAAAACAACGTTTCTAACTATCAAACTGATTTTGCCATTTCCTCCCACTTTCCAAATTTCACCGAACTCTCCTCACATCCATGCCGTCTTTGGCATCACTCTATACGGGAGAAAATTTCTTAAAGTCGTACTCCCTTTCAGGTCCGTCTCAGACAGACTATGCCCCCTATATAGAGAAGGAAACTACATTTAATGCCATCAGAACCCATTAGTACGGCATTTGAAAGTGCGGTAAACGGCGAGAGCCTATGCGGGCAAGTTCCGCATCGCAACCCTGAGTTGCGTCAAATTGGTCCTCAGTTTTGAGTGAAAAGTGGTGAAAATGAACGCTGAAAACAACGTTTCTAACTATCAAACTGATTTTGCCATTTCCTCCCACTTTCCAAATTTCACCGAACTCGCCTCACATCCATGCCGTCTTTGGCATCACTCTATACGGGAGAAAATTTCTTAAAGCCGTCCTCCCTTTGAAGTCCGTCTCAGACAGACTATGCTCCCTATATATAGAAGGAAACTACATTTAATGCCATCAGAACCCATTAGTACGGCTTTTGAAAGTGCGGTAAAAGGCGAGAGCCTATGCGGGCAAGTTCCGCATCGCAACCCTGAGTTGCGTCAAATTGGTCCTCAGTTTTGAGCGAAAAGGTACACGTAACGTCCTAAAACTACCGGGTAGTGTCCGCATCGTCCTCCACAACCCCGCCAACGGACGCGTCGCGTGATCGATCGCGAATCTCTCCTAGAGGCAATGAGGCCATTGGGGTTAGTCGGCGGCAACGTTTGAACATGCCGATAACGCTTACGCTACGTCCATCGTCGATTCCAGTCAAGCCTCACCAGTCCCCTATATATATAGAAGGAAACTACATTTAATGCCATCACTACTCAAAAGTACGGCTTTTCTATGTGCGGTAAAGGCGAGAGCTTATGCGGGAGAGTTCCGCGTGGCTACCCTAAGTGCCGTCGAACTCGTCGTAGCGTGTTCCACCGCCTATCTGTCCGAAGGGCAGAAAGAAACTGCGGGAACTCGGCGGGAGCCGGTAATCGAAATGCCGACGATAACCTCGATAGGCGGCGGGTGCAGGTAGTCGAATCGACAGTCCTGCCGCCAACAGACTGGTGTCATGCCGATAACGCTTACGCCACGTCCATCGTCGATTCCAGTCAAGCCTCACCAGTCCCCTATATATAGAAGGAAACTACATTTAATGCCATCACTACTCAAAAGTACGGCTTTTCTATGTGCGGTAAAGGCGAGAGCTTATGCGGGAGAGTTCCGCGTGGGTACCCGAAGTACCGTCGAACTCGTCGTAGCGTGTTCCACCGCCTATCTGTCCGAAGGGCAGAAAGAAACTGCGGGAACTCGGCGGGAGCCGGTAATCGAAATGCCGACGATAACCTCGGTAGGCGGCGGGTGCCGGTAGTCGAATCGACAGTCCTGCCGCCAACAGCCTGCTGACATGCCGATAACGCTTACGCCACGTCCATCGTCGATTCCAGTCAAGCCTCTCCAGTCCCCTATATATATAGAAGGAAACTACATTTAATGCCATCACTACTCAAAAGTACGGCTTTTCTATGTGCGGTAAAAGGCGAGAGCTTATGCGGGAGAGTTCCGCGTGGGTACCCGAAGTACCGTCGAACTCGTCGTAGCGTGTTCCACAGCCAATCTGTCCGAAGGGCAGAAAGAAACTGCGGGAACTCGGCGGGAGCCGGTAATCGAAATGCCGACGATAACCTCGGTAGGCGGCGGGTGCCGGTAGTCGAATCGACAGTCCTGCCGCCAACAGCCTGCTGACATGCCGATAACGCTTACGCCACGTCCATCGTCGATTCCAGTCAAGCCTCACCAGTCCCCTATATATATAGAAGGAAACTACATTTAATGCCATCACTACTCAAAAGTACGGCTTTTCTATGTGCGGTAAAGGCGAGAGCTTATGCGGGAGAGTTCCGCGTGGCTACCCTAAGTGCCGTCGAACTCGTCGTAGCGTGTTCCACCGCCAATCTGTCCGAAGGGCAGAAAGAAACTGCGGGAACTCGGCGGGAGCCGGTAATCGAAATGCCGACGATAACCTCGGTAGGCGGCGGGTGCCGGTAGTCGAATCGACAGTCCTGCCGCCAACAGCCTGCTGACATGCCGATAACGCTTACGCCACGTCCATCGTCGATTCCAGTCAAGCTCACCAGTCCCCTATATATAGAAGGAAACTACATTTAATGCCATCACTACTCAAAAGTACGGCTTTTCTATGTGCGGTAAAGGCGAGAGCTTATGCGGGAGAGTTCCGCGTGGCTACCCTAAGTGCCGTCGAACTCGTCGTAGCGTGTTCCACGGCCAATCTGTCCGAAGGGCAGAAAGAAACTGCGGGAACTCGGCGGGAGCCGGTAATCGAAATGCCGACGATAACCTCGGTAGGCGGCGGGTGCCGGTAGTCGAATCGACAGTCCTGCCGCCAACAGCCTGCTGACATGCCGATAACGCTTACGCTACGTCCATCGTCGATTCCAGTCAAGCTCACCAGTCCCCTATATATAGAAGGAAACTACATTTAATGCCATCACTACTCAAAAGTACGGCTTTTCTATGTGCGGTAAAGGCGAGAGCTTATGCGGGAGAGTTCCGCGTGGCTACCCGAAGTGCCGTCGAACTCGTCGTAGCGTGTTCCACGGCCAATCTGTCCGAAGGGCAGAAAGAAACTGCGGGAACTCGGCGGGAGCCGGTAATCGAAATGCCGACGATAACCTCGGTAGGCGGCGGGTGCCGGTAGTCGAATCGACAGTCCTGCCGCCAACAGCCTGCTGACATGCCGATAACGCTTACGCTACGTCCATCGTCGATTCCAGTCAAGCTCACCAGTCCCCTATATATATAGAAGGAAACTACATTTAATGCCATCACTACTCAAAAGTACGGCTTTTCTATGTGCGGTAAAAGGCGAGAGCTTATGCGGGAGAGTTCCGCGTGGGTACCCGAAGTACCGTCGAACTCGTCGTAGCGTGTTCCACGGCCAATCTGTCCGAAGGGCAGAAAGAAACTGCGGGAACTCGGCGGGAGCCGGTAATCGAAATGCCGACGATAACCTCGGTAGGCGGCGGGTGCCGGTAGTCGAATCGACAGTCCTGCCGCCAACAGCCTGCTGACATGCCGATAACGCTTACGCCACGTCCATCGTCGATTCCAGTCAAGCTCACCAGTCCCCTATATATAGAAGGAAACTACATTTAATGCCATCACTACTCAAAAGTACGGCTTTTCTATGTGCGGTAAAGGCGAGAGCTTATGCGGGAGAGTTCCGCGTGGGTACCCGAAGTACCGTCGAACTCGTCGTAGCGTGTTCCACAGCCAATCTGTCCGAAGGGCAGAAAGAAACTGCGGGAACTCGGCGGGAGCCGGTAATCGAAATGCCGACGATAACCTCGGTAGGCGGCGGGTGCCGGTAGTCGAATCGACAGTCCTGCCGCCAACAGACTGGTGTCATGCCGATAACGCTTACGCCACGTCCATCGTCGATTCCAGTCAAGCCTCACCAGTCCCCTATATATATAGAAGGAAACTACATTTAATGCCATCACTACTCAAAAGTACGGCTTTTCTATGTGCGGTAAAGGCGAGAGCTTATGCGGGAGAGTTCCGCGTGGCTACCCTAAGTGCCGTCGAACTCGTCGTAGCGTGTTCCACGGCCAATCTGTCCGAAGGGCAGAAAGAAACTGCGGGAACTCGGCGGGAGCCGGTAATCGAAATGCCGACGATAACCTCGGTAGGCGGCGGGTGCCGGTAGTCGAATCGACAGTCCTGCCGCCAACAGACTGGTGTCATGCCGATAACGCTTACGCCACGTCCATCGTCGATTCCAGTCAAGCTCACCAGTCCCCTATATATAGAAGGAAACTACATTTAATGCCATCACTACTCAAAAGTACGGCTTTTCTATGTGCGGTAAAAGGCGAGAGCTTATGCGGGAGAGTTCCGCGTGGGTACCCGAAGTACCGTCGAACTCGTCGTAGCGTGTTCCACAGCCAATCTGTCCGAAGGGCAGAAAGAAACTGCGGGAACTCGGCGGGAGCCGGTAATCGAAATGCCGACGATAACCTCGGTAGGCGGCGGGTGCCGGTAGTCGAATCGACAGTCCTGCCGCCAACAGCCTGCTGACATGCCGATAACGCTTACGCCACGTCCATCGTCGATTCCAGTCAAGCCTCACCAGTCCCCTATATATAGAAGGAAACTACATTTAATGCCATCACTACTCAAAAGTACGGCTTTTCTATGTGCGGTAAAGGCGAGAGCTTATGCGGGAGAGTTCCGCGTGGCTACCCTAAGTGCCGTCGAACTCGTCGTAGCGTGTTCCACCGCCTATCTGTCCGAAGGGCAGAAAGAAACTGCGGGAACTCGGCGGGAGCCGGTAATCGAAATGCCGACGATAACCTCGGTAGGCGGCGGGTGCCGGTAGTCGAATCGACAGTCCTGCCGCCAACAGACTGGTGTCATGCCGATAACGCTTACGCCACGTCCATCGTCGATTCCAGTCAAGCCTCACCAGTCCCCTATATATAGAAGGAAACTACATTTAATGCCATCACTACTCAAAAGTACGGCTTTTCTATGTGCGGTAAAGGCGAGAGCTTATGCGGGAGAGTTCCGCGTGGGTACCCGAAGTACCGTCGAACTCGTCGTAGCGTGTTCCACGGCCAATCTGTCCGAAGGGCAGAAAGAAACTGCGGGAACTCGGCGGGAGCCGGTAATCGAAATGCCGACGATAACCTCGGTAGGCGGCGGGTGCCGGTAGTCGAATCGACAGTCCTGCCGCCAACAGCCTGCTGACATGCCGATAACGCTTACGCTACGTCCATCGTCGATTCCAGTCAAGCTCACCAGTCCCCTATATATAGAAGGAAACTACATTTAATGCCATCACTACTCAAAAGTACGGCTTTTCTATGTGCGGTAAAGGCGAGAGCTTATGCGGGAGAGTTCCGCGTGGGTACCCGAAGTACCGTCGAACTCGTCGTAGCGTGTTCCACGGCCAATCTGTCCGAAGGGCAGAAAGAAACTGCGGGAACTCGGCGGGAGCCGGTAATCGAAATGCCGACGATAACCTCGGTAGGCGGCGGGTGCCGGTAGTCGAATCGACAGTCCTGCCGCCAACAGCCTGCTGACATGCCGATAACGCTTACGCTACGTCCATCGTCGATTCCAGTCAAGCTCACCAGTCCCCTATATATAGAAGGAAACTACATTTAATGCCATCACTACTCAAAAGTACGGCTTTTCTATGTGCGGTAAAGGCGAGAGCTTATGCGGGAGAGTTCCGCGTGGGTACCCGAAGTACCGTCGAACTCGTCGTAGCGTGTTCCACGGCCAATCTGTCCGAAGGGCAGAAAGAAACTGCGGGAACTCGGCGGGAGCCGGTAATCGAAATGCCGACGATAACCTCGGTAGGCGGCGGGTGCCGGTAGTCGAATCGACAGTCCTGCCGCCAACAGCCTGCTGACATGCCGATAACGCTTACGCTACGTCCATCGTCGATTCCAGTCAAGCTCACCAGTCCCCTATATATAGAAGGAAACTACATTTAATGCCATCACTACTCAAAAGTACGGCTTTTCTATGTGCGGTAAAGGCGAGAGCTTATGCGGGAGAGTTCCGCGTGGGTACCCGAAGTACCGTCGAACTCGTCGTAGCGTGTTCCACAGCCAATCTGTCCGAAGGGCAGAAAGAAACTGCGGGAACTCGGCGGGAGCCGGTAATCGAAATGCCGACGATAACCTCGGTAGGCGGCGGGTGCCGGTAGTCGAATCGACAGTCCTGCCGCCAACAGCCTGCTGACATGCCGATAACGCTTACGCCACGTCCATCGTCGATTCCAGTCAAGCCTCACCAGTCCCCTATATATAGAAGGAAACTACATTTAATGCCATCACTACTCAAAAGTACGGCTTTTCTATGTGCGGTAAAGGCGAGAGCTTATGCGGGAGAGTTCCGCGTGGCTACCCTAAGTGCCGTCGAACTCGTCGTAGCGTGTTCCACCGCCTATCTGTCCGAAGGGCAGAAAGAAACTGCGGGAACTCGGCGGGAGCCGGTAATCGAAATGCCGACGATAACCTCGGTAGGCGGCGGGTGCCGGTAGTCGAATCGACAGTCCTGCCGCCAACAGACTGGTGTCATGCCGATAACGCTTACGCCACGTCCATCGTCGATTCCAGTCAAGCCTCACCAGTCCCCTATATATAGAAGGAAACTACATTTAATGCCATCACTACTCAAAAGTACGGCTTTTCTATGTGCGGTAAAGGCGAGAGCTTATGCGGGAGAGTTCCGCGTGGCTACCCTAAGTGCCGTCGAACTCGTCGTAGCGTGTTCCACCGCCTATCTGTCCGAAGGGCAGAAAGAAACTGCGGGAACTCGGCGGGAGCCGGTAATCGAAATGCCGACGATAACCTCGGTAGGCGGCGGGTGCCGGTAGTCGAATCGACAGTCCTGCCGCCAACAGACTGGTGTCATGCCGATAACGCTTACGCCACGTCCATCGTCGATTCCAGTCAAGCCTCACCAGTCCCCTATATATAGAAGGAAACTACATTTAATGCCATCACTACTCAAAAGTACGGCTTTTCTATGTGCGGTAAAGGCGAGAGCTTATGCGGGAGAGTTCCGCGTGGGTACCCGAAGTACCGTCGAACTCGTCGTAGCGTGTTCCACCGCCTATCTGTCCGAAGGGCAGAAAGAAACTGCGGGAACTCGGCGGGAGCCGGTAATCGAAATGCCGACGATAACCTCGGTAGGCGGCGGGTGCCGGTAGTCGAATCGACAGTCCTGCCGCCAACAGCCTGCTGACATGCCGATAACGCTTACGCCACGTCCATCGTCGATTCCAGTCAAGCCTCACCAGTCCCCTATATATAGAAGGAAACTACATTTAATGCCATCACTACTCAAAAGTACGGCTTTTCTATGTGCGGTAAAGGCGAGAGCTTATGCGGGAGAGTTCCGCGTGGGTACCCGAAGTACCGTCGAACTCGTCGTAGCGTGTTCCACGGCCAATCTGTCCGAAGGGCAGAAAGAAACTGCGGGAACTCGGCGGGAGCCGGTAATCGAAATGCCGACGATAACCTCGGTAGGCGGCGGGTGCCGGTAGTCGAATCGACAGTCCTGCCGCCAACAGCCTGCTGACATGCCGATAACGCTTACGCTACGTCCATCGTCGATTCCAGTCAAGCTCACCAGTCCCCTATATATAGAAGGAAACTACATTTAATGCCATCACTACTCAAAAGTACGGCTTTTCTATGTGCGGTAAAGGCGAGAGCTTATGCGGGAGAGTTCCGCGTGGGTACCCGAAGTACCGTCGAACTCGTCGTAGCGTGTTCCACGGCCAATCTGTCCGAAGGGCAGAAAGAAACTGCGGGAACTCGGCGGGAGCCGGTAATCGAAATGCCGACGATAACCTCGGTAGGCGGCGGGTGCCGGTAGTCGAATCGACAGTCCTGCCGCCAACAGACTGCTGTCATGCCGATAACGCTTACGCCACGTCCATCGTCGATTCCAGTCAAGCTCACCAGTCCCCTATATATAGAAGGAAACTACATTTAATGCCATCACTACTCAAAAGTACGGCTTTTCTATGTGCGGTAAAGGCGAGAGCTTATGCGGGAGAGTTCCGCGTGGCTACCCTAAGTGCCGTCGAACTCGTCGTAGCGTGTTCCACCGCCTATCTGTCCGAAGGGCAGAAAGAAACTGCGGGAACTCGGCGGGAGCCGGTAATCGAAATGCCGACGATAACCTCGGTAGGCGGCGGGTGCCGGTAGTCGAATCGACAGTCCTGCCGCCAACAGACTGGTGTCATGCCGATAACGCTTACGCCACGTCCATCGTCGATTCCAGTCAAGCCTCACCAGTCCCCTATATATAGAAGGAAACTACATTTAATGCCATCACTACTCAAAAGTACGGCTTTTCTATGTGCGGTAAAGGCGAGAGCTTATGCGGGAGAGTTCCGCGTGGCTACCCTAAGTGCCGTCGAACTCGTCGTAGCGTGTTCCACCGCCTATCTGTCCGAAGGGCAGAAAGAAACTGCGGAACTCGGCGGGAGCCGGTAATCGAAATGCCGACGATAACCTCGGTAGGCGGCGGGTGCCGGTAGTCGAATCGACAGTCCTGCCGCCAACAGACTGGTGTCATGCCGATAACGCTTACGCCACGTCCATCGTCGATTCCAGTCAAGCCTCACCAGTCCCCTATATATAGAAGGAAACTACATTTAATGCCATCACTACTCAAAAGTACGGCTTTTCTATGTGCGGTAAAGGCGAGAGCTTATGCGGGAGAGTTCCGCGTGGGTACCCGAAGTACCGTCGAACTCGTCGTAGCGTGTTCCAACGCCTATCTGTCCGAAGGGCAGAAAGAAACTGCGGGAACTCGGCGGGAGCCGGTAATCGAAATGCCGACGATAACCTCGGTAGGCGGCGGGTGCCGGTAGTCGAATCGCCAGTCCTGCCGCCAACAGCCTGCTGACATGCCGATAACGCTTACGCCACGTCCATCGTCGATTCCAGTCAAGCCTCACCAGTCCCCTATATATAGAAGGAAACTACATTTAATGCCATCACTACTCAAAAGTACGGCTTTTCTATGTGCGGTAAAAGGCGAGAGCTTATGCGGGAGAGTTCCGCGTGGGTACCCGAAGTACCGTCGAACTCGTCGTAGCGTGTTCCACGGCCAATCTGTCCGAAGGGCAGAAAGAAACTGCGGGAACTCGGCGGGAGAAGGTAATCGAAATGCCGACGATAACCTCGGTAGGCGGCGGGTGCCGGTAGTCGAATCGCCAGTCCTGCCGCCAACAGCCTGCTGACATGCCGATAACGCTTACGCCACGTCCATCGTCGATTCCAGTCAAGCCTCACCAGTCCCCTATATATAGAAGGAAACTACATTTAATGCCATCACTACTCAAAAGTACGGCTTTTCTATGTGCGGTAAAAGGCGAGAGCTTATGCGGGAGAGTTCCGCGTGGGTACCCGAAGTACCGTCGAACTCGTCGTAGCGTGTTCCAACGCCTATCTGTCCGAAGGGCAGAAAGAAACTGCGGGAACTCGGCGGGAGAAGGTAATCGAAATGCCGACGATAACCTCGGTAGGCGGCGGGTGCCGGTAGTCGAATCGCCAGTCCTGCCGCCAACAGCCTGCTGACATGCCGATAACGCTTACGCCACGTCCATCGTCGATTCCAGTCAAGCCTCACCAGTCCCCTATATATAGAAGGAAACTACATTTAATGCCATCACTACTCAAAAGTACGGCTTTTCTATGTGCGGTAAAGGCGAGAGCTTATGCGGGAGAGTTCCGCGTGGCTACCCTAAGTACCGTCGAACTCGTCGTAGCGTGTTCCACCGCCTATCTGTCCGAAGGGCAGAAAGAAACTGCGGGAACTCGGCGGGAGCAGGTAATCGAAATGCCGACGATAACCTCGGTAGGCGGCGGGTGCCGGTAGTCGAATCGCCAGTCCTGCCGCCAACAGCCTGGTGTCATGCCGATGACGCTTACGCGACGTCCATCGTCGATTCCAGTCAAGCTCACCAGTCCCCTATATATAGAAGGAAACTACATTTAATGCCATCACTACTCAAAAGTACGGCTTTTCTATGTGCGGTAAAGGCGAGAGCTTATGCGGGAGAGTTCCGCGTGGCTACCCTAAGTACCGTCGAACTCGTGGTAGCGTGTTCCACCGCCTATCTGACCGAGGGGCAAAAAGAAACTGGGGGAACTCGGCGGGAGCAGGTAATCGAATTGCCGACGATAACCTCGGTAGGCGGCGGGTGCCGGTAGTCGAATCGACAGTCCTGCCGCCAACAGCCTGCTGACATGCCGATAACGCTTACGCTACGTCCATCGTCGATTCCAGTCAAGCTCACCAGTCCCCTATATATAGAAGGAAACTACATTTAATGCCATCACTACTCAAAAGTACGGCTTTTCTATGTGCGGTAAAGGCGAAAGCTTATGCGGGAGAGTTCCGCGTGGCTACCCTCTGTTCGGTGACATGCCGATAACGCTTACGCTACGTCCATCGTCGATGACAGTCAAGCCTCACCAGTCCCCTATATATATAGAAGGAAACTACATTTAATGCCATCACTACTCAATAGTACGGCCTTTCTATGTGCGGTAAAAGGCGAGAGCTTATGCGGGAGAGTTCCGCGTGGCTACCCTAAGTACCGTCGAACTCGTCGTAGCGTGTTCCACCGGGTATCTGTCCGAAGGGCACAAAGAAACTGCGGGCACTCGGCGGGAGCAGGTGATCGAAATACCGGCGATATCCTCTAGGGACGACGAATCGAAGGAACCGCCGCCAACCTTTTGGGCACTTTTCGCAACGGCTGAGCCTAGACGTACGTCCCGTTGGAGAAAGCTGCTGTTTGACCACGCACGCGCGAAACAGCCCGAGAAAATGGATTCCCCCGTCGGTAGGCGGCGGGCGCGGGTGTTTAAATTTCCCAATCGCTGGTACATGCTCTGAGACTCTGTTCGACTTGTACCGAGGCCAATGCGTGTACTCGGCGGGAGCAGGTGATCGAAATGCCGTCCACATCCTCTAGGGACGACGAATCGAAGGACCCGCCGCCAACCTTTCGGGCACTTTTTGCAACGGCTGCGTCTAGACGTCCGACCCGTTGGAGCAAGCTGCTGTTCGACCACGCACGCGCGATAGAGGCCGAGAAAATGGGTTCCCCCGTCGGTAGGCGGCGGGTGCGGGTGTTTAAATTTCCCGCTCGCTGGCACATGCTCTGAGACTCTGTTCGACTTGTACCGAGGCCAATGCGTGTACTCGGCGGGAGCAGGTGTTCGAAATGCCGACCGTATCCTCTAGGGACGACGAATCGAAGGTCCCGCCGCCAACCTTTCGGGCACTTTTCGCAACGGCTGCGTCTAGACGTCCGACCCGTTGGAGCAAGCGGCTGTTAGACCACGCACGCGCGAAACAGACCGAGAAAATCGGTTCCCCCGTCGGTAGGCGGCGGGCGCGGGTGTTTAAATTTCCCAATCGCTGGCACATGCTCTGAGACTCTGTTCGACTTGTACCGAGGCCAATGCGTGTACTCGGCGGGAGCAGGTGTTCGAAATGCCGACCGTATCCTCTAGGGACGACGAATCGAAGGTCCCGCCGCCAACCTTTCGGGCACTTTTCGCAACGGCTGCGTCTAGACGTCCGACCCGTTGGAGCAAGCGGCTGTTAGACCACGCACGCGCGAAACATACCGAGAAAATCGGTTCCCCCGTCGGTAGGCGGCGGGCGCGGGTGTTTAAATTTCCCAATCCCTGGCACATGCTCTGAGACTCTGTTCGACTTGTACCGAGGCCAATGCGTGTACTCGGCGGGAGCAGGTGTTCGAAATGCCGACCGTATCCTCTAGGGACGACGAATCGAAGGACCCGCCGCCAACCTTTCGGGCACTTTTCGCAACGGCTGCGTCTAGACGTCCGACCCGTTGGAGCAAGCTGCTGTTGGACCACGCACGCGCGAAACAGACCGAGAAAATCGGTTCCCCCGTCGGTAGGCGGCGGGCGCGGGTGTTTAAATTTCCCAATCGCTGGCACATGCTCTGAGACTCTGTTCGACTTGTACCGAGGCCAATGCGTGTACTCGGCGGGAGCAGGTGTTCGAAATGCCGACCGTATCCTCTAGGGACGACGAATCGAAGGTCCCGCCGCCAACCTTTCGGGCACTTTTCGCAACGGCTGCGTCTAGACGTCCGACCCGTTGGAGCAAGCGGCTGTTAGACCACGCACGCGCGAAACAGACCGAGAAAATCGGTTCCCCCGTCGGTAGGCGGCGGGCGCGGGTGTTTAAATTTCCCAATCCCTGGCACATGCTCTGAGACTCTGTTCGACTTGTACCGAGGCCAATGCGTGTACTCGGCGGGAGCAGGTGTTCGAAATGCCGACCGTATCCTCTAGGGACGACGAATCGAAGGACCCGCCGCCAACCTTTCGGGCACTTTTCGCAACGGCTGCGTCTAGACGTCCGACCCGTTGGAGCAAGCTGCTGTTGGACCACGCACGCGCGAAACAGACCGAGAAAATCGGTTCCCCCGTCGGTAGGCGGCGGGCGCGGGTGTTTAAATTTCCCAATCGCTGTCACATGCTCTGAGACTCTGTTCGACTTGTACCGAGGCCAATGCGTGTACTCGGCGGGAGCAGGTGTTCGAATTGCCGACCGTATCCTCTAGGGACGACGAATCGAAGGACCCGCCGCCAACCTTTCGGGCACTTTTCGCAACGGCTGCGTCTAGACGTCCGACCCGTTGGAGCAAGCTGCTGTTGGACCACGCACGCGCGAAACAGACCGAGAAAATCGGTTCCCCCGTCGGTAGGCGGCGGGCGCGGGTGTTTAAATTTCCCAATCGCTGGCACATGCTCTGAGACTCTGTTCGACTTGTACCGAGGCCAATGCGTGTACTCGGCGGGAGCAGGTGATCGAAATGCCGTCCACATCCTCTAGGGACGACGAATCGAAGGACCCGCCGCCAACCTTTCGGGCACTTTTTGCAACGGCTGCGTCTAGACGTCCGACCCGTTGGAGCAAGCTGCTGTTCGACCACGCACGCGCGAAAGAGGCCGAGAAAATGGGTTCCCCCGTCGGTAGGCGGCGGGTGCGGGTGTTTAAATTTCCCGCTCGCTGGCACATGCTCTGAGACTCTGTTCGACTTGTACCGAGGCCAATGCGTGTACTCGGCGGGAGCAGGTGTTCGAAATGCCGACCGTATCCTCTAGGGACGACGAATCGAAGGTCCCGCCGCCAACCTTTCGGGCACTTTTCGCAACGGCTGCGTCTAGACGTCCGACCCGTTGGAGCAAGCGGCTGTTAGAACACGCACGCGCGAAACAGACCGAGAAAATCGGTTCCCCCGTCGGTAGGCGGCGGGCGCGGGTGTTTAAATTTCCCAATCGCTGGCACATGCTCTGAGACTCTGTTCGACTTGTACCGAGGCCAATGCGTGTACTCGGCGGGAGCAGGTGTTCGAAATGCCGACCGTATCCTCTAGGGACGAAGAATCGAAGGTCCCGCCGCCAACCTTTCGGGCACTTTTCGCAACGGCTGCGTCTAGACGTCCGACCCGTTGGAGCAAGCTGCTGTTGGACCACGCACGCGCGAAACAGATCGAGAAAATCGGTTCCCCCGTCGGTAGGCGGCGGGCGCGGGTGTTTAAATTTCCCAATCGCTGGCACATGCTCTGAGACTCTGTTCGACTTGTACCGAGGCCAATGCGTGTACTCGGCGGGAGCAGGTGTTCGAAATGCCGACCGTATCCTCTAGGGACGACGAATCGAAGGTCCCGCCGCCAACCTTTCGTGCACTTTTCGCAACGGCTGCGCCTAGACGTACGACCCGTGTCATGGGTTTCATTTATAAAGCAAAACTGTGAAGAAACAGGACACGAACATTAAAATATAAGTATCGTTTGTATGGATAACACTGATCTGGAATTAGCACTTAAAGAAACCATCCACATTAAACAACTTTAATCTACACCGAATATCATGTAGTCTTCATTCAAATAGCACATTTTAAAATATTTACAGCATGTTTTATTGTCAGTAATTTACTTTCCGTGTATTTTAGTTTCACATTATCGTAATTTCAGCAATATATTTTATTTAGTTAGTTAGAAATTACGTCTTTCTATTTTGCTCTGTATACTGAAGATGGAATATGTAAAATATTGAAAACTTTACCTCTGTCCCCTTCTATTGTATCAAAGTATTTCTTCATCTTCAATACAATTATACAATTAATCGTCAAACATCATTTTCGTTCGATACAATGATTGCTAATATATTGATATGACCATATGTAAACGAACTGTTGTCTGTATGCTGTGACTCTGAAAATTAAAGTTAAAAAGGAAAATCTTGAAATGTGCTTCCTTTCAGAATGCAAACTTCGATACATCATTCCAAAGTTTCTCCATTTTAGTGAGCAAAACTTTGAAAAATTCATTATCTTATCATATTTGTCTGAAGAGAGTATCGGTTTGTTTGAATTTGGCTCTATACTGCACGAGGGCTATCTGCTATAGCCGTCGATAATTTAGCAGTGAAAGAAAAGAGGATAGGTACCAAGTGATCACCACTCACCAACCACTGTTTCACAGAGGAACTGTGGGATTGCTTGTAACAATGAACCGCCCAGTCACGTATCATAAAGGGTGAGCATGTTTCGTAGAACAAAAGTTGGGTCAAGAATTTCGAACAAAACATCAACAGAACATAATTTTACTGGAAAAGTTCAAAGTGTACTGTACTAACCATAGAATCGTGGAAACCAGAGTTGATTACACCGACGTACTAAACAAGTGGAACGAAGACAAATTGTTCAGTGTGAACATGTCCAAAATTTCAGGCTAAGTTGACTGACTTACAGCATTCAATTCTAGTTTCATCCTTGTGACCACATTGTTAACTAATATAATTATAACATAAATACTCAGTCTAAATTAGTCCTACCTAAAATTGTTATTTTAACTAAACTGACTAGTTGACCAAAATATTGCTTATTCTTGTAAACTCTACTGCATTATCATTGCCCTTTAATTGTGTGTCACCCAACATTAGAAAATGTTCCAGACATATAAATATAAATGTGGTAAACATTTTAGCATTGATTATACAACACCAGGTGATCCATCAGAGTCTATTAAGTTGTTCTTAGCAATGATGATACGACACCAGGTGATCCATCACAGTATAATAAGTTGCTCTTAGTAATGATACGACACCGCGTGGGTAAGGAGCCCCCAACGTTGCTAGTGCGAGAGGGTGTCGGTCTGCTTACCGACAATCGTGCTCGTTATCTCCGTGTCAAGAGATCGCCGCCAACGTTTTGCACAGAGACTAAAATCGACAAAGTCCGACACCGTTTGGGTACGGAGCCCCCCAACGCTGGTAGTGCGAGAGAGTGTCGGTCTGCCTGCCGACATT
>NW_027467782.1:66324957-66342457 GCF_004210375.1 Tachypleus tridentatus | reverse complement strand
CCAATAGATCCTCGTTAAAGGATTTAGAGTGTACTCATTCCAATTACGGGGCCTCGATAGAGTCCCGTATCGTTATTTTCGTCACTACCTCCCCGTTCTGGGAGTGGGTAATTTGCGCGCCTGCTGCCTTCCTTGGATGTGGTAGCCGTTTCTCAGGCTCCCTCTCCGGAATCGAACCCTGATTCCCCGTTACCCGTTACGACCATGGTAGGCGCATAACCTACCATCGACAGTTGATAAGGCAGACACTTGAAAGATGCGTCGCCGGTGCTAGACCGTGCGATCAGCCAAAAGTTATCCAGAGTCACCATCATTTGCGGACCGAGGTCCGATTGGTCTTGGTCTAATAAATGCGCTCGTCCCGTGAGGTCGGAGCTTTGTTGCATGTATTAGCTCTAGAATTACCACAGTTATCCAAGTAGGAAAGTACGATCTAAGGAACAACGGCTGGATAATGAGCCATTCGCGGTTTCACCTTATTTCGGCATGTACTTAGACATGCATGGCTTAATCTTTGAGACAAGCATATGACTACTGGCAGGATCAACCAGGTATCTTTTCTCGTTCGGTGCAAGCCACCCGCTCCAACGGCGAGTAGAAACACCACTCTCGAATCGGCAGACGCGTGGCTAGATACACGCCTGCCGTTCTCTGTCTACTTCGTGTCACCAATCACGAGACAGACCTCTTACACACTCTAGAGTACGAGTTCTCCAAAACAACAGTTCCGATAAAACGAAACAAACTAGGGCGTATCAGGAAGAACCGACCTTCGGAGGACAGCTCAACCCACACTAAGCTATATCGAAAATGATGCATATTCCGATGTCTCGGCATGGTTACCCGAAACTCGTCGCATCAGCAGTGGGAACAGAACGTCTTTCGTAACAAAGACAATCGTTAATCGCTCGGATTAACTCGTACGCGTGCGGTCGAACGCACGTACTGCTTTTATCCCCGCTCGGACCGAGAGGGAAAGGGAAACAGTCACCGTTATTGACGTGCCCCGTGAAAGGGAAGGGCGCTCGGACCCTTGGTTTGACAAGCTGAAATTCAACGGCTCGTGCAGAGCACGCTGCGGGTCCAGCATCCCTTGTGTCTCTGACTGAGACCGGCTAATCGCTCGGATTAACTCGTAGGCGTGCGGTCGAACGCACGTACTGCTTTTATCCCCGCTCGGACCGAGAGGGATAGGGAAACAGTCACCGTTGTTCACGTGCCCCGTGAAAGGGAAGAGCCGCTCGGACCCTTGGTTTGACATGCTGAAATTCAACGGCTCGTGCAGAGCACGCTGCGGGTCCAGCATCCCGTGTGTCTCTGACTGAGACCGGCTAATCGCTCGGATTAACACGTAGGGTGCGGTCGAACGCACGTACTGCTTTTATCCCCACTCGGACAGAGAGGGAAAGGGAAACAGTCACCGTTGTTCACGTGCCCCGTGAAAGGGAAGAGCCGCTCGGACCCTTGGTTTGACATGCTGAAATTCAACGGCTCGTGCAGAGCACGCTGCGGGTCCAGCATCCCGTGTGTCTCTTAATGAGACTGGCTAATCGCTCGGATTAACTCGTAGCCGTGCGGTCGAACGCACGTACTGCTTTTATCCCCGCTCGGACCGAGAGGGAAAGGGAAACAGTCACCGTAAATAACATGCCCCGTGAAAGGGAAGGGCCGCTCGGACCCTTGGTTTGACAAGCTGAAATTCAACGACTCGTGCAGAGCACGCTGCGGGTCCAGCATCCCGTGTGTCTCTGACTGAGACCGGCTAATCGCTCGGATTAACTCGTAGGCGTGCGGTCGAACGCACGTACTGCTTTTATCCCCGCTCGGACCGAGAGGGAAAGGGAAACAGTCACCGTTGTTCACGTGCCCCGTGAAAGGGAAGAGCCGCTCGGACCCTTGGTTTGACATGCTGAAATTCAACGGCTCGTGCAGAGCACGCTGCGGGTCCAGCATCCCGTGTGTCTCTGACTGAGACCGGCTAATCGCTCGGATTAACTCGTAGGCGTGCGGTCGAACGCACGTACTGCTTTTATCCCCGCTCGGACCGAGAGGAAAGGGGAAACAGTCACCGTTGTTCACGTGCCCCGTGAAAGGGAAGAGCCGCTCGGACCCTTGGTTTGACATGCTGAAATTCAACGGCTCGTGCAGAGCACGCTGCGGGTCCAGCATCCCGTGTGTCTCTGACTGAGACCGGCTAATCGCTCGGATTAACTCGTAGGCGTGCGGTCGAACGCACGTACTGCTTTTATCCCCGCTCGGACCGAGAGGGAAAGGGAAACAGTCACCGTTATTGACGTGCCCCGTGAAAGGGAAGAGCCGCTCGGACCCTTGGTTTGACATGCTGAAATTCAACGGCTCGTGCAGAGCACGCTGCGGGTCCAGCATCCCGTGTGTCTCTGACTGAGACCGGCTAATCGCTCGGATTAACTCGTAGGCGTGCGGTCGAACGCACGTACTGCTTTTATCCCCGCTCGGACCGAGAGGGAAAGGGAAACAGTCACCGTAAATAACATGCCCCGTGAAAGGGAAGGGCCGCTCGGACCCTTGGTTTGACAAGCTGAAATTCAACGACTCGTGCAGAGCACGCTGCGGGTCCAGCATCCCGTGTGTCTCTGACTGAGACCGGCTAATCGCTCGGATTAACTCGTAGGCGTGCGGTCGAACGCACGTACTGCTTTTATCCCCGCTCGGACCGAGAGGGAAAGGGAAACAGTCACCGTTGTTCACGTGCCCCGTGAAAGGGAAGAGCCGCTCGGACCCTTGGTTTGACATGCTGAAATTCAACGACTCGTGCAGAGCACGCTGCGGGTCCAGCATCCCGTGTGTCTCTGACTGAGACCGGCTAATCGCTCGGATTAACTCGTAGGCGTGCGGTCGAACGCACGTACTGCTTTATCCCCGCTCGGACCGAGAGGGAAAGGGAAACAGTCACCGTAAATAACATGCCCCGTGAAAGGGAAGGGCCGCTCGGACCCTTGGTTTGACAAGCTGAAATTCAACGACTCGTGCAGAGCACGCTGCGGGTCCAGCATCCCGTGTGTCTCTGACTGAGACCGGCTAATCGCTCGGATTAACTCGTAGGCGTGCGGTCGAACGCACGTACTGCTTTTATCCCCGCTCGGACCGAGAGGGAAAGGGAAACAGTCACCGTAAATAACATGCCCCGTGAAAGGGAAGGGCCGCTCGGACCCTTGGTTTGACAAGCTGAAATTCAACGACTCGTGCAGAGCACGCTGCGGGTCCAGCATCCCGTGTGTCTCTGACTGAGACCGGCTAATCGCTCGGATTAACACGTAGGGTGCGGTCGAACGCACGTACTGCTTTTATCCCCGCTCGGACCGAGAGGGAAAGGGAAACAGTCACCGTTATTGACTTGCCCCGTGAAAGGGAAGAGCCGCTCGGACCCTTGGTTTGACATGCTGAAATTCAACGACTCGTGCAGAGCACGCTGCGGGTCCAGCATCCCGTGTGTCTCTGACTGAGACCGGCTAATCGCTCGGATTAACACGTAGGGGTGCGGTCGAACGCACGTACTGCTTTTATCCCCGCTCGGACCGAGAGGGAAAGGGAAACAGTCACCGTTATTGACTTGCCCCGTGAAAGGGAAGGGCCGCTCGGACCCTTGGTTTGACAAGCTGAAATTCAACGACTCGTGCAGAGCACGCTGCGGGTCCAGCATCCCGTGTGTCTCTGACTGAGACCGGCTAATCGCTCGGATTAACTCGTAGCCGTGCGGTCGAACGCACGTACTGCTTTTATCCCCGCTCGGACCGAGAGGAAAGGGAAACAGTCACCGTAAATAACATGCCCCGTGAAAGGGAAGGGCCGCTCGGACCCTTGGTTTGACAAGCTGAAATTCAACGACTCGTGCAGAGCACGCTGCGGGTCCAGCATCCCGTGTGTCTCTGACTGAGACCGGCTAATCGCTCGGATTAACTCGTAGGATCCCCGCTCGGACCGGCTAATCGCTCGGATTAACTCGTAGGCGTGCGGTCGAACGCACGTACTGCTTTTCCCCGCTCGGAACGAGAGGAAAGGGAAACAGTCACCGTAAATAACATGCCCCGTGAAAGGGAAGGGCCGCTCGGACCCTTGGTTTGACAAGCTGAAATTCAACGACTCGTGCAGAGCACGCTGCGGGTCCAGCATCCCGTGTGTCTCTGACTGAGACCGGCTAATCGCTCGGATTAACTCGTAGGCGTGCGGTCGAACGCACGTACTGCTTTTATCCCCGCACGGACCGAGAGGGAACGGGAAACAGCTACCCATATATTTTACGACAGTAACCTCTTCCACCGAGGCACGTCAAAAACCACCGTTACAGGTGGTGCCGAATCCACCGAGACGGGTAGAACGACAAACTTACTAGGAAAACGCCGCACAGTGTTCTTAAAACCATCACTTCTCGCAACATTCTTTTCGCTCCAATATATTGTTTCAATCCACCATTACGTTCGTTCATTCAATATCTCTCGGCCTCTTACATTCTTTGTTCGGCCATTTCTTAACACTATCGGCAGTCGTTTTCGCTAGTACTCACCACCTGTGTGGAAACGGGCCGTGACCAGCCCACAGGTCCCGGGCACGCCGGGTTAAAAGGTGAGAGGAGGCTTAACACAATGTTACAATCCTGTCTCAGACAGACTATGCCCCTATATAGAGAAGGAAACTAAATTTAATGCCATCAGAACCCATTAGTACGGCATTTGAAAGTGCGGTAAAGGCAAGGGACCAAGCGGAATAGTTCCGCATCGCTACCCTGAGTTGCGTCAAATTGGTCCTCAGTTTTGAGTGAAAAGTGGTGAAAATGAACGCTGAAAACAACGTTTCTAACTATCAAACTGATTTTGCCATTTCCTCCCACTTTCCAAATTTCACCGAACTCTCCTCACATCCATGCCGTCTTTGGCATCACTCTATACGGGAGAAAATTTCTTAAAGTCGTACTCCCTTTCAGGTCCGTCTCAGACAGACTATGCCCCTATATAGAGAAGGAAACTACATTTAATGCCATCAGAACCCATTAGTACGGCATTTCAAAGTGCGGTAAAGGCGAGAACCTATGCGGGCAAGTTCCGCATCGCAACCCTGAGTTGCGTCAAATTGGTCCTCAGTTTTGAGTGAAAAGTGGTGAAAATGAACGCTGAAAACAACGTTTCTAACTATCAAACTGATTTTGCCATTTCCTCCCACTTTCCAAATTTCACCGAACTCTCCTCACATCCATGCCGTCTTTGGCATCACTCTATACGGGAGAAAATTTCTTAAAGTCGTACTCCCTTTCAGGTCCGTCTCAGACAGACTATGCCCCCTATATAGAGAAGGAAACTACATTTAATGCCATCAGAACCCATTAGTACGGCATTTGAAAGTGCGGTAAACGGCGAGAGCCTATGCGGGCAAGTTCCGCATCGCAACCCTGAGTTGCGTCAAATTGGTCCTGAGTTTTGAGTGAAAAGTGGTGAAAATGAACGCTGAAAACAACGTTTCTAACTATCAAACTGATTTTGCCATTTCCTCCCACTTCCCAAATTTCACCGAACTCGCCTCACATCCATGCCGTCTTTGGCATCACACTATACGGGAGAAAATTTCTTAAAGCCGTCCTCCCTTTGAAGTCCGTCTCAGACAGACTATGCTCCCTATATATAGAAGGAAACTACATTTAATGCCATCAGAACCCATTAGTACGGCTTTTGAAAGTGCGGTAAAAGGCGAGAGCCTATGCGGGCAAGTTCCGCATCGCAACCCTGAGTTGCGTCAAATTGGTCCTCAGTTTTGAGTGAAAAGTGGTGAAAATGAACGCTGAAAACAACGTTTCTAACTATCAAACTGATTTTGCCATTTCCTCCCACTTTCCAAATTTCACCGAACTCTCCTCACATCCATGCCGTCTTTGGCATCACTCTATACGGGAGAAAATTTCTTAAAGTCGTACTCCCTTTCAGGTCCGTCTCAGACAGACTATGCCCCCTATATAGAGAAGGAAACTACATTTAATGCCATCAGAACCCATTAGTACGGCATTTGAAAGTGCGGTAAACGGCGAGAGCCTATGCGGGCAAGTTCCGCATCGCAACCCTGAGTTGCGTCAAATTGGTCCTCAGTTTTGAGTGAAAAGTGGTGAAAATGAACGCTGAAAACAACGTTTCTAACTATCAAACTGATTTTGCCATTTCCTCCCACTTTCCAAATTTCACCGAACTCGCCTCACATCCATGCCGTCTTTGGCATCACTCTATACGGGAGAAAATTTCTTAAAGCCGTCCTCCCTTTGAAGTCCGTCTCAGACAGACTATGCTCCCTATATATAGAAGGAAACTACATTTAATGCCATCAGAACCCATTAGTACGGCTTTTGAAAGTGCGGTAAAAGGCGAGAGCCTATGCGGGCAAGTTCCGCATCGCAACCCTGAGTTGCGTCAAATTGGTCCTCAGTTTTGAGCGAAAAGGTACACGTAACGTCCTAAAACTACCGGGTAGTGTCCGCATCGTCCTCCACAACCCCGCCAACGGACGCGTCGCGTGATCGATCGCGAATCTCTCCTAGAGGCAATGAGGCCATTGGGGTTAGTCGGCGGCAACGTTTGAACATGCCGATAACGCTTACGCTACGTCCATCGTCGATTCCAGTCAAGCCTCACCAGTCCCCTATATATAGAAGGAAACTACATTTAATGCCATCACTACTCAAAAGTACGGCTTTTCTATGTGCGGTAAAGGCGAGAGCTTATGCGGGAGAGTTCCGCGTGGCTACCCTAAGTGCCGTCGAACTCGTCGTAGCGTGTTCCACCGCCTATCTGTCCGAAGGGCAGAAAGAAACTGCGGGAACTCGGCGGGAGCCGGTAATCGAAATGCCGACGATAACCTCGATAGGCGGCGGGTGCCGGTAGTCGAATCGACAGTCCTGCCGCCAACAGACTGGTGTCATGCCGATAACGCTTACGCCACGTCCATCGTCGATTCCAGTCAAGCCTCACCAGTCCCCTATATATAGAAGGAAACTACATTTAATGCCATCACTACTCAAAAGTACGGCTTTTCTATGTGCGGTAAAGGCGAGAGCTTATGCGGGAGAGTTCCGCGTGGGTACCCGAAGTACCGTCGAACTCGTCGTAGCGTGTTCCACCGCCTATCTGTCCGAAGGGCAGAAAGAAACTGCGGGAACTCGGCGGGAGCCGGTAATCGAAATGCCGACGATAACCTCGGTAGGCGGCGGGTGCCGGTAGTCGAATCGACAGTCCTGCCGCCAACAGCCTGCTGACATGCCGATAACGCTTACGCCACGTCCATCGTCGATTCCAGTCAAGCCTCACCAGTCCCCTATATATATAGAAGGAAACTACATTTAATGCCATCACTACTCAAAAGTACGGCTTTTCTATGTGCGGTAAAGGCGAGAGCTTATGCGGGAGAGTTCCGCGTGGGTACCCGAAGTACCGTCGAACTCGTCGTAGCGTGTTCCACGGCCAATCTGTCCGAAGGGCAGAAAGAAACTGCGGGAACTCGGCGGGAGCCGGTAATCGAAATGCCGACGATAACCTCGGTAGGCGGCGGGTGCCGGTAGTCGAATCGACAGTCCTGCCGCCAACAGCCTGCTGACATGCCGATAACGCTTACGCCACGTCCATCGTCGATTCCAGTCAAGCCTCACCAGTCCCCTATATATAGAAGGAAACTACATTTAATGCCATCACTACTCAAAAGTACGGCTTTTCTATGTGCGGTAAAGGCGAGAGCTTATGCGGGAGAGTTCCGCGTGGCTACCCTAAGTGCCGTCGAACTCGTCGTAGCGTGTTCCACCGCCAATCTGTCCGAAGGGCAGAAAGAAACTGCGGGAACTCGGCGGGAGCCGGTAATCGAAATGCCGACGATAACCTCGGTAGGCGGCGGGTGCCGGTAGTCGAATCGACAGTCCTGCCGCCAACAGCCTGCTGACATGCCGATAACGCTTACGCTACGTCCATCGTCGATTCCAGTCAAGCTCACCAGTCCCCTATATATAGAAGGAAACTACATTTAATGCCATCACTACTCAAAAGTACGGCTTTTCTATGTGCGGTAAAGGCGAGAGCTTATGCGGGAGAGTTCCGCGTGGGTACCCGAAGTACCGTCGAACTCGTCGTAGCGTGTTCCACGGCCAATCTGTCCGAAGGGCAGAAAGAAACTGCGGGAACTCGGCGGGAGCCGGTAATCGAAATGCCGACGATAACCTCGGTAGGCGGCGGGTGCCGGTAGTCGAATCGACAGTCCTGCCGCCAACAGCCTGCTGACATGCCGATAACGCTTACGCTACGTCCATCGTCGATTCCAGTCAAGCTCACCAGTCCCCTATATATAGAAGGAAACTACATTTAATGCCATCACTACTCAAAAGTACGGCTTTTCTATGTGCGGTAAAGGCGAGAGCTTATGCGGGAGAGTTCCGCGTGGGTACCCGAAGTACCGTCGAACTCGTCGTAGCGTGTTCCACGGCCAATCTGTCCGAAGGGCAGAAAGAAACTGCGGGAACTCGGCGGGAGCCGGTAATCGAAATGCCGACGATAACCTCGGTAGGCGGCGGGTGCCGGTAGTCGAATCGACAGTCCTGCCGCCAACAGCCTGCTGACATGCCGATAACGCTTACGCCACGTCCATCGTCGATTCCAGTCAAGCTCACCAGTCCCCTATATATAGAAGGAAACTACATTTAATGCCATCACTACTCAAAAGTACGGCTTTTCTATGTGCGGTAAAGGCGAGAGCTTATGCGGGAGAGTTCCGCGTGGGTACCCGAAGTACCGTCGAACTCGTCGTAGCGTGTTCCACCGCCAATCTGTCCGAAGGGCAGAAAGAAACTGCGGGAACTCGGCGGGAGCCGGTAATCGAAATGCCGACGATAACCTCGGTAGGCGGCGGGTGCCGGTAGTCGAATCGACAGTCCTGCCGCCAACAGCCTGCTGTCATGCCGATAACGCTTACGCCACGTCCATCGTCGATTCCAGTCAAGCCTCACCAGTCCCCTATATATATAGAAGGAAACTACATTTAATGCCATCACTACTCAAAAGTACGGCTTTTCTATGTGCGGTAAAGGCGAGAGCTTATGCGGGAGAGTTCCGCGTGGCTACCCTAAGTGCCGTCGAACTCGTCGTAGCGTGTTCCACGGCCAATCTGTCCGAAGGGCAGAAAGAAACTGCGGGAACTCGGCGGGAGCCGGTAATCGAAATGCCGACGATAACCTCGGTAGGCGGCGGGTGCCGGTAGTCGAATCGACAGTCCTGCCGCCAACAGACTGCTGTCATGCCGATAACGCTTACGCCACGTCCATCGTCGATTCCAGTCAAGCTCACCAGTCCCCTATATATAGAAGGAAACTACATTTAATGCCATCACTACTCAAAAGTACGGCTTTTCTATGTGCGGTAAAGGCGAGAGCTTATGCGGGAGAGTTCCGCGTGGGTACCCGAAGTACCGTCGAACTCGTCGTAGCGTGTTCCACCGCCAATCTGTCCGAAGGGCAGAAAGAAACTGCGGGAACTCGGCGGGAGCCGGTAATCGAAATGCCGACGATAACCTCGGTAGGCGGCGGGTGCCGGTAGTCGAATCGACAGTCCTGCCGCCAACAGCCTGCTGACATGCCGATAACGCTTACGCCACGTCCATCGTCGATTCCAGTCAAGCCTCACCAGTCCCCTATATATAGAAGGAAACTACATTTAATGCCATCACTACTCAAAAGTACGGCTTTTCTATGTGCGGTAAAGGCGAGAGCTTATGCGGGAGAGTTCCGCGTGGCTACCCTAAGTGCCGTCGAACTCGTCGTAGCGTGTTCCACCGCCTATCTGTCCGAAGGGCAGAAAGAAACTGCGGGAACTCGGCGGGAGCCGGTAATCGAAATGCCGACGATAACCTCGGTAGGCGGCGGGTGCCGGTAGTCGAATCGACAGTCCTGCCGCCAACAGACTGCTGTCATGCCGATAACGCTTACGCCACGTCCATCGTCGATTCCAGTCAAGCCTCACCAGTCCCCTATATATATAGAAGGAAACTACATTTAATGCCATCACTACTCAAAAGTACGGCTTTTCTATGTGCGGTAAAGGCGAGAGCTTATGCGGGAGAGTTCCGCGTGGGTACCCGAAGTACCGTCGAACTCGTCGTAGCGTGTTCCACGGCCAATCTGTCCGAAGGGCAGAAAGAAACTGCGGGAACTCGGCGGGAGCCGGTAATCGAAATGCCGACGATAACCTCGGTAGGCGGCGGGTGCCGGTAGTCGAATCGACAGTCCTGCCGCCAACAGCCTGCTGACATGCCGATAACGCTTACGCCACGTCCATCGTCGATTCCAGTCAAGCTCACCAGTCCCCTATATATAGAAGGAAACTACATTTAATGCCATCACTACTCAAAAGTACGGCTTTTCTATGTGCGGTAAAGGCGAGAGCTTATGCGGGAGAGTTCCGCGTGGGTACCCGAAGTACCGTCGAACTCGTCGTAGCGTGTTCCACGGCCAATCTGTCCGAAGGGCAGAAAGAAACTGCGGGAACTCGGCGGGAGCCGGTAATCGAAATGCCGACGATAACCTCGGTAGGCGGCGGGTGCCGGTAGTCGAATCGACAGTCCTGCCGCCAACAGCCTGCTGACATGCCGATAACGCTTACGCCACGTCCATCGTCGATTCCAGTCAAGCTCACCAGTCCCCTATATATAGAAGGAAACTACATTTAATGCCATCACTACTCAAAAGTACGGCTTTTCTATGTGCGGTAAAGGCGAGAGCTTATGCGGGAGAGTTCCGCGTGGGTACCCGAAGTACCGTCGAACTCGTCGTAGCGTGTTCCACGGCCAATCTGTCCGAAGGGCAGAAAGAAACTGCGGGAACTCGGCGGGAGCCGGTAATCGAAATGCCGACGATAACCTCGGTAGGCGGCGGGTGCCGGTAGTCGAATCGACAGTCCTGCCGCCAACAGCCTGCTGACATGCCGATAACGCTTACGCCACGTCCATCGTCGATTCCAGTCAAGCCTCACCAGTCCCCTATATATAGAAGGAAACTACATTTAATGCCATCACTACTCAAAAGTACGGCTTTTCTATGTGCGGTAAAGGCGAGAGCTTATGCGGGAGAGTTCCGCGTGGGTACCCGAAGTACCGTCGAACTCGTCGTAGCGTGTTCCACCGCCTATCTGTCCGAAGGGCAGAAAGAAACTGCGGGAACTCGGCGGGAGCCGGTAATCGAAATGCCGACGATAACCTCGGTAGGCGGCGGGTGCCGGTAGTCGAATCGACAGTCCTGCCGCCAACAGCCTGCTGACATGCCGATAACGCTTACGCCACGTCCATCGTCGATTCCAGTCAAGCCTCACCAGTCCCCTATATATAGAAGGAAACTACATTTAATGCCATCACTACTCAAAAGTACGGCTTTTCTATGTGCGGTAAAGGCGAGAGCTTATGCGGGAGAGTTCCGCGTGGCTACCCTAAGTGCCGTCGAACTCGTCGTAGCGTGTTCCACCGCCTATCTGTCCGAAGGGCAGAAAGAAACTGCGGGAACTCGGCGGGAGCCGGTAATCGAAATGCCGACGATAACCTCGGTAGGCGGCGGGTGCCGGTAGTCGAATCGACAGTCCTGCCGCCAACAGACTGGTGTCATGCCGATAACGCTTACGCCACGTCCATCGTCGATTCCAGTCAAGCCTCACCAGTCCCCTATATATAGAAGGAAACTACATTTAATGCCATCACTACTCAAAAGTACGGCTTTTCTATGTGCGGTAAAGGCGAGAGCTTATGCGGGAGAGTTCCGCGTGGCTACCCTAAGTACCGTCGAACTCGTCGTAGCGTGTTCCACCGCCTATCTGTCCGAAGGGCAGAAAGAAACTGCGGGAACTCGGCGGGAGCCGGTAATCGAAATGCCGACGATAACCTCGGTAGGCGGCGGGTGCCGGTAGTCGAATCGACAGTCCTGCCGCCAACAGCCTGCTGACATGCCGATAACGCTTACGCCACGTCCATCGTCGATTCCAGTCAAGCCTCACCAGTCCCCTATATATAGAAGGAAACTACATTTAATGCCATCACTACTCAAAAGTACGGCTTTTCTATGTGCGGTAAAGGCGAGAGCTTATGCGGGAGAGTTCCGCGTGGCTACCCTAAGTACCGTCGAACTCGTCGTAGCGTGTTCCACCGCCTATCTGTCCGAAGGGCAGAAAGAAACTGCGGGAACTCGGCGGGAGCCGGTAATCGAAATGCCGACGATAACCTCGGTAGGCGGCGGGTGCCGGTAGTCGAATCGACAGTCCTGCCGCCAACAGCCTGCTGACATGCCGATAACGCTTACGCCACGTCCATCGTCGATTCCAGTCAAGCTCACCAGTCCCCTATATATAGAAGGAAACTACATTTAATGCCATCACTACTCAAAAGTACGGCTTTTCTATGTGCGGTAAAGGCGAGAGCTTATGCGGGAGAGTTCCGCGTGGCTACCCTAAGTACCGTCGAACTCGTCGTAGCGTGTTCCACCGCCTATCTGTCCGAAGGGCAGAAAGAAACTGGGGAACTCGGCGGGAGCCGGTAATCGAAATGCCGACGATAACCTCGGTAGGCGGCGGGTGCCGGTAGTCGAATCGACAGTCCTGCCGCCAACAGCCTGCTGACATGCCGATAACGCTTACGCTACGTCCATCGTCGATTCCAGTCAAGCTCACCAGTCCCCTATATATAGAAGGAAACTACATTTAATGCCATCACTACTCAAAAGTACGGCTTTTCTATGTGCGGTAAAGGCGAGAGCTTATGCGGGAGAGTTCCGCGTGGCTACCCCGTCTCGTTCGGTGATCATGCCGATAACGCCGACGATTCGGTACGCTACGTCCATCGTCGATGACAGTCAAGCCTCACCAGTCCCCTATATATATAGAAGGAAACTACATTTAATGCCATCACTACTCAATAGTACGGCCTTTCTATGTGCGGTAAAGGCGAGAGCTTATGCGGGAGAGTTCCGCGTGGCTACCCTAAGTACCGTCGAACTCGTCGTAGCGTGTTCCACCGGGTATCTGTCCGAAGGGCACAAAGAAACTGCGGGCACTCGGCGGGAGCAGGTGATCGAAATGCCGACCGTATCCTCTAGGGACGACGAATCGAAGGACCCGCCGCCAACCTTTTGGGCACTTTTCGCAACGGCTGAGCCTAGACGTACGTCCCGTTGGAGAAAGCTGCTGTTTGACCACGCACGCGCGAAACAGCCCGAGAAAATGGATTCCCCCGTCGGTAGGCGGCGGGCGCGGGTGTTTAAATTTCCCAATCGCTGGTACATGCTCTGAGACTCTGTTCGACTTGTACCGAGGCCAATGCGTGTACTCGGCGGGAGCAGGTGATCGAAATGCCGTCCACATCCTCTAGGGACGACGAATCGAAGGACCCGCCGCCAACCTTTCGGGCACTTTTTGCAACGGCTGCGTCTAGACGTCCGACCCGTTGGAGCAAGCTGCTGTTCGACCACGCACGCGCGATAGGCCGAGAAAATGGGTTCCCCCGTCGGTAGGCGGCGGGTGCGGGTGTTTAAATTTCCCGCTCGCTGGCACATGCTCTGAGACTCTGTTCGACTTGTACCGAGGCCAATGCGTGTACTCGGCGGGAGCAGGTGTTCGAAATGCCGACCGTATCCTCTAGGGACGACGAATCGAAGGTCCCGCCGCCAACCTTTCGGGCACTTTTCGCAACGGCTGCGTCTAGACGTCCGACCCGTTGGAGCAAGCGGCTGTTAGACCACGCACGCGCGAAACAGACCGAGAAAATCGGTTCCCCCGTCGGTAGGCGGCGGGCGCGGGTGTTTAAATTTCCCAATCGCTGGCACATGCTCTGAGACTCTGTTCGACTTGTACCGAGGCCAATGCGTGTACTCGGCGGGAGCAGGTGTTCGAAATGCCGACCGTATCCTCTAGGGACGACGAATCGAAGGTCCCGCCGCCAACCTTTCGGGCACTTTTCGCAACGGCTGCGTCTAGACGTCCGACCCGTTGGAGCAAGCTGCTGTTAGACCACGCACGCGCGAAACAGACCGAGAAAATCGGTTCCCCGTCGGTAGGCGGCGGGCGCGGTGTTTAAATTTCCCAATCGCTGGCACATGCTCTGAGACTCTGTTCGACTTGTACCGAGGCCAATGCGTGTACTCGGCGGGAGCAGGTGTTCGAAATGCCGACCGTATCCTCTAGGGACGACGAATCGAAGGTCCCGCCGCCAACCTTTCGGGCACTTTTCGCAACGGCTGCGTCTAGACGTCCGACCCGTTGGAGCAAGCTGCTGTTGACCACGCACGCGCGAAACAGACCGAGAAAATCGGTTCCCCGTCGGTAGGCGGCGGGCGCGGGTGTTTAAATTTCCCAATCGCTGGCACATGCTCTGAGACTCTGTTCGACTTGTACCGAGGCCAATGCGTGTACTCGGCGGGAGCAGGTGTTCGAAATGCCGACCGTATCCTCTAGGGACGACGAATCGAAGGACCCGCCGCCAACCTTTCGGGCACTTTTCGCAACGGCTGCGTCTAGACGTCCGACCCGTTGGAGCAAGCTGCTGTTGGACCACGCACGCGCGAAACAGACCGAGAAAATCGGTTCCCCCGTCGGTAGGCGGCGGGCGCGGGTGTTTAAATTTCCCAATCGCTGGCACATGCTCTGAGACTCTGTTCGACTTGTACCGAGGCCAATGCGTGTACTCGGCGGGAGCAGGTGTTCGAAATGCCGACCGTATCCTCTAGGGACGACGAATCGAAGGACCCGCCGCCAACCTTTCGGGCACTTTTCGCAACGGCTGCGTCTAGACGTCCGACCCGTTGGAGCAAGCTGCTGTTGGACCACGCACGCGCGAAACAGACCGAGAAAATCGGTTCCCCCGTCGGTAGGCGGCGGGCGCGGGTGTTTAAATTTCCCAATCGCTGGCACATGCTCTGAGACTCTGTTCGACTTGTACCGAGGCCAATGCGTGTACTCGGCGGGAGCAGGTGTTCGAAATGCCGACCGTATCCTCTAGGGACGACGAATCGAAGGTCCCGCCGCCAACCTTTCGGGCACTTTTCGCAACGGCTGCGTCTAGACGTCCGACCCGTTGGAGCAAGCGGCTGTTAGAACACGCACGCGCGAAACAGACCGAGAAAATCGGTTCCCCCGTCGGTAGGCGGCGGGCGCGGGTGTTTAAATTTCCCAATCGCTGGCACATGCTCTGAGACTCTGTTCGACTTGTACCGAGGCCAATGCGTGTACTCGGCGGGAGCAGGTGTTCGAAATGCCGACCGTATCCTCTAGGGACGAAGAATCGAAGGTCCCGCCGCCAACCTTTCGGGCACTTTTCGCAACGGCTGCGTCTAGACGTCCGACCCGTTGGAGCAAGCTGCTGTTGGACCACGCACGCGCGAAACAGATCGAGAAAATCGGTTCCCCCGTCGGTAGGCGGCGGGCGCGGGTGTTTAAATTTCCCAATCGCTGGCACATGCTCTGAGACTCTGTTCGACTTGTACCGAGGCCAATGCGTGTACTCGGCGGGAGCAGGTGTTCGAAATGCCGACCGTATCCTCTAGGGACGACGAATCGAAGGTCCCGCCGCCAACCTTTCGTGCACTTTTCGCAACGGCTGCGCCTAGACGTACGACCCGTGTCATGGGTTTCATTTATAAAGCAAAACTGTGAAGAAACAGGACACGAACATTAAAATATAAGTATCGTTTGTATGGATAACACTGATCTGGAATTAGCACTTAAAGAAACCATCCACATTAAACAACTTTAATCTACACCGAATATCATGTAGTCTTCATTCAAATAGCACATTTTAAAATATTTACAGCATGTTTTATTGTCAGTAATTTACTTTCCGTGTATTTTAGTTTCACATTATCGTAATTTCAGCAATATATTTTATTTAGTTAGTTAGAAATTACGTCTTTCTATTTTGCTCTGTATACTGAAGATGGAATATGTAAAATATTGAAAACTTTACCTCTGTCCCCTTCTATTGTATCAAAGTATTTCTTCATCTTCAATACAATTATACAATTAATCGTCAAACATCATTTTCGTTCGATACAATGATTGCTAATATATTGATATGACCATATGTAAACGAACTGTTGTCTGTATGCTGTGACTCTGAAAATTAAAGTTAAAAAGGAAAATCTTGAAATGTGCTTCCTTTCAGAATGCAAACTTCGATACATCATTCCAAAGTTTCTCCATTTTAGTGAGCAAAACTTTGAAAAATTCATTATCTTATCATATTTGTCTGAAGAGAGTATCGGTTTGTTTGAATTTGGCTCTATACTGCACGAGGGCTATCTGCTATAGCCGTCGATAATTTAGCAGTGAAAGAAAAGAGGATAGGTACCAAGTGATCACCACTCACCAACCACTGTTTCACAGAGGAACTGTGGGATTGCTTGTAACAATGAACCGCCCAGTCACGTATCATAAAGGGTGAGCATGTTTCGTAGAACAAAAGTTGGGTCAAGAATTTCGAACAAAACATCAACAGAACATAATTTTACTGGAAAAGTTCAAAGTGTACTGTACTAACCATAGAATCGTGGAAACCAGAGTTGATTACACCGACGTACTAAACAAGTGGAACGAAGACAAATTGTTCAGTGTGAACATGTCCAAAATTTCAGGCTAAGTTGACTGACTTACAGCATTCAATTCTAGTTTCATCCTTGTGACCACATTGTTAACTAATATAATTATAACATAAATACTCAGTCTAAATTAGTCCTACCTAAAATTGTTATTTTAACTAAACTGACTAGTTGACCAAAATATTGCTTATTCTTGTAAACTCTACTGCATTATCATTGCCCTTTAATTGTGTGTCACCCAACATTAGAAAATGTTCCAGACATATAAATATAAATGTGGTAAACATTTTAGCATTGATTATACAACACCAGGTGATCCATCAGAGTCTATTAAGTTGTTCTTAGCAATGATGATACGACACCAGGTGATCCATCACAGTATAATAAGTTGCTCTTAGTAATGATACGACACCGCGTGGGTAAGGAGCCCCCAACGTTGCTAGTGCGAGAGGGTGTCGGTCTGCTTACCGACAATCGTGCTCGTTATCTCCGTGTCAAGAGATCGCCGCCAACGTTTTGCACAGAGACTAAAATCGACAAAGTCCGACACCGTTTGGGTACGGAGCCCCCCAACGCTGGTAGTGCGAGAGAGTGTCGGTCTGCCTGCCGACATTCGTGCTCGTTATGTCGGCGTCGAGAGATCGCCTGGGTACGGGGAGCCCGCCAACGTAATGCACAGAGACTAAAATCGACAATGTCCGACACCGTTTGGGTACGGAGCCCCCCAACGCTGGTAGTGCGAGAGAGTGTCGGTCCGCCTGCCGACATTCGTGCTCGTTATGTCGGCGTCGAGAGATCGCCCGGGTACGGGGAGCCCGCCAACGTAATGCACAGAGACTAAAATCGACAATGTCCGACACCGTTTGGGTACGGAGCCCCCCAACGCTGGTAGTG
>NW_027467782.1:66309957-66314957 GCF_004210375.1 Tachypleus tridentatus | reverse complement strand
GTATCTGATCGCCTTCGAACCTCTAACTTTCGTTCTTGATTAATGAAAACATTCTTGGCAAATGCTTTCGCAGTAGTTCGTCTTGCGACGGTCCAAGAATTTCACCTCTAGCGTCGCAATACGAATGCCCCCGTCTGTCCCTCTTAATCATTACCTCGTGTTCCGAAAACCAACAAAATAGAACCGAGGTCCTATTCCATTATTCCATGCACCATTATTCAGGCGTTTCGCCTGCTTTGAGCACTCTAATTTTTTCAAAGTAAACTTGCCGGCCACCCAAGACACTCAATCAAGGGCACCGAGGGAAAACCGGCAGGATGTTTAGGCCAGGAAGTAACCGCCAAAGCGGACCCCCTGTCTAGAACTGAGATCCAACTACGAGCTTTTTAACCGCAACAACTTTAATATACGCTATTGGAGCTGGAATTACCGCGGCTGCTGGCACCAGACTTGCCCTCCAATAGATCCTCGTTAAAGGATTTAGAGTGTACTCATTCCAATTACGGGGCCTCGATAGAGTCCCGTATCGTTATTTTTCGTCACTACCTCCCCGTTCTGGGAGTGGGTAATTTGCGCGCCTGCTGCCTTCCTTGGATGTGGTAGCCGTTTCTCAGGCTCCCTCTCCGGAATCGAACCCTGATTCCCCGTTACCCGTTACGACCATGGTAGGCGCATAACCTACCATCGACAGTTGATAAGGCAGACACTTGAAAGATGCGTCGCCGGTGCTAGACCGTGCGATCAGCCAAAAGTTATCCAGAGTCACCATCATTTGCGGACCGAGGTCCGATTGGTCTTGGTCTAATAAATGCGCTCGTCCCGTGAGGTCGGAGCTTTGTTGCATGTATTAGCTCTAGAATTACCACAGTTATCCAAGTAGGAAAGTACGATCTAAGGAACAACGGCTGGATAATGAGCCATTCGCGGTTTCACCTTATTTCGGCATGTACTTAGACATGCATGGCTTAATCTTTGAGACAAGCATATGACTACTGGCAGGATCAACCAGGTATCTTTTCTCGTTCGGTGCAAGCCACCCGCTCCAACGGCGAGTAGAAACACCACTCTCGAATCGGCAGACGCGTGGCTAGATACACGCCTGCCGTTCTCTGTCTACTTCGTGTCACCAATCACGAGACAGACCTCTTACACACTCTAGAGTACGAGTTCTCCAAAACAACAGTTCCGATAAAACGAAACAAACTAGGGCGTATCAGGAAGAACCGACCTTCGGAGGACAGCTCAACCCACACTAAGCTATATCGAAAATGATGCATATTCCGATGTCTCGGCATGGTTACCCGAAACTCGTCGCATCAGCAGTGGGAACAGAACGTCTTTCGTAACAAAAGACAATCGTTAATCGCTCGGATTAACTCGTACGCGTGCGGTCGAACGCACGTACTGCTTTTATCCCCGCTCGGACCGAGAGGGAAAGGGAAACAGTCACCGTTATTGACGTGCCCCGTGAAAGGGAAGGGGCGCTCGGACCCTTGGTTTGACAAGCTGAAATTCAACGGCTCGTGCAGAGCACGCTGCGGGTCCAGCATCCCTTGTGTCTCTGACTGAGACCGGCTAATCGCTCGGATTAACTCGTAGGCGTGCGGTCGAACGCACGTACTGCTTTTATCCCCGCTCGGACCGAGAGGGATAGGGAAACAGTCACCGTTGTTCACGTGCCCCGTGAAAGGGAAGAGCCGCTCGGACCCTTGGTTTGACATGCTGAAATTCAACGGCTCGTGCAGAGCACGCTGCGGGTCCAGCATCCCGTGTCTCTCTGACTGAGACCGGCTAATCGCTCGGATTAACTCGTAGGCGTGCGGTCGAACGCACGTACTGCTTTTATCCCCGCTCGGACCGAGAGGGAAAGGGAAACAGTCACCGTTGTTCACGTGCCCCGTGAAAGGGAAGAGCCGCTCGGACCCTTGGTTTGACATGCTGAAATTCAACGGCTCGTGCAGAGCACGCTGCGGGTCCAGCATCCCGTGTGTCTCTGACTGAGACCGGCTAATCGCTCGGATTAACTCGTAGGGTGCGGTCGAACGCACGTACTGCTTTTATCCCCGCTCGGACCGAGAGGGAAAGGGAAACAGTCACCGTTGTTCACGTGCCCCGTGAAAGGGAAGAGCCGCTCGGACCCTTGGTTTGACATGCTGAAATTCAACGGCTCGTGCAGAGCACGCTGCGGGTCCAGCATCCCGTGTGTCTCTGACTGAGACCGGCTAATCGCTCGGATTAACTCGTAGGCGTGCGGTCGAACGCACGTACTGCTTTTATCCCCGCTCGGACCGAGAGGGAAAGGGAAACAGTCACCGTAAATAACATGCCCCGTGAAAGGGAAGGGCCGCTCGGACCCTTGGTTTGACATGCTGAAATTCAACGGCTCGTGCAGAGCACGCTGCGGGTCCAGCATCCCGTGTGTCTCTGACTGAGACCGGCTAATCGCTCGGATTAACTCGTAGGCGTGCGGTCGAACGCACGTACTGCTTTATCCCCGCTCGGACCGAGAGGGAAAGGGAAACAGTCACCGTTGTTCACGTGCCCCGTGAAAGGGAAGAGCCGCTCGGACCCTTGGTTTGACATGCTGAAATTCAACGGCTCGTGCAGAGCACGCTGCGGGTCCAGCATCCCGTGTGTCTCTGACTGAGACCGGCTAATCGCTCGGATTAACTCGTAGGCGTGCGGTCGAACGCACGTACTGCTTTTATCCCCGCTCGGACCGAGAGGGAAAGGGAAACAGTCACCGTAAATAACATGCCCCGTGAAAGGGAAGGGCCGCTCGGACCCTTGGTTTGACATGCTGAAATTCAACGACTCGTGCAGAGCACGCTGCGGGTCCAGCATCCCGTGTGTCTCTGACTGAGACCGGCTAATCGCTCGGATTAACTCGTAGGCGTGCGGTCGAACGCACGTACTGCTTTTATCCCCGCTCGGACCGAGAGGGAAAGGGAAACAGTCACCGTTATTAACATGCCCCGTGAAAGGGAAGAGCCGCTCGGACCCTTGGTTTGACATGCTGAAATTCAACGACTCGTGCAGAGCACGCTGCGGGTCCAGCATCCCGTGTGTCTCTGACTGAGACCGGCTAATCGCTCGGATTAACTCGTAGGCGTGCGGTCGAACGCACGTACTGCTTTTATCCCCGCTCGGACCGAGAGGAAAGGGAAACAGTCACCGTAAATAACATGCCCCGTGAAAGGGAAGAGCCGCTCGGACCCTTGGTTTGACAAGCTGAAATTCAACGACTCGTGCAGAGCACGCTGCGGGTCCAGCATCCCGTGTGTCTCTGACTGAGACCGGCTAATCGCTCGGATTAACTCGTAGGCGTGCGGTCGAACGCACGTACTGCTTTATCCCCGCTCGGACCGAGAGGAAAGGGAAACAGTCACCGTAAATAACATGCCCCGTGAAAGGGAAGGGCCGCTCGGACCCTTGGTTTGACAAGCTGAAATTCAACGACTCGTGCAGAGCACGCTGCGGGTCCAGCATCCCGTGTGTCTCTGACTGAGACCGGCTAATCGCTCGGATTAACTCGTAGGCGTGCGGTCGAACGCACGTACTGCTTTTATCCCCGCTCGGACCGAGAGGGAAAGGGAAACAGTCACCGTAAATAACATGCCCGTGAAAGGGAAGGGCCGCTCGGACCCTTGGTTTGACAAGCTGAAATTCAACGACTCGTGCAGAGCACGCTGCGGGTCCAGCATCCCGTGTGTCTCTGACTGAGACCGGCTAATCGCTCGGATTAACTCGTAGGCGTGCGGTCGAACGCACGTACTGCTTTTATCCCCGCTCGGACCGAGAGGGAAGGGAAACAGTCACCGTTATTGACTTGCCCCGTGAAAGGGAAGAGCCGCTCGGACCCTTGGTTTGACATGCTGAAATTCAACGACTCGTGCAGAGCACGCTGCGGGTCCAGCATCCCGTGTGTCTCTGACTGAGACCGGCTAATCGCTCGGATTAACACGTAGGGTGCGGTCGAACGCACGTACTGCTTTTATCCCCGCTCGGACCGAGAGGGAAAGGGAAACAGTCACCGTTATTGACTTGCCCCGTGAAAGGGAAGAGCCGCTCGGACCCTTGGTTTGACATGCTGAAATTCAACGACTCGTGCAGAGCACGCTGCGGGTCCAGCATCCCGTGTGTCTCTGACTGAGACCGGCTAATCGCTCGGATTAACACGTAGGCGTGCGGTCGAACGCACGTACTGCTTTTATCCCCGCTCGGACCGAGAGGGAAAGGGAAACAGTCACCGTTATTGACTTGCCCCGTGAAAGGGAAGGGCCGCTCGGACCCTTGGTTTGACAAGCTGAAATTCAACGACTCGTGCAGAGCACGCTGCGGGTCCAGCATCCCGTGTGTCTCTGACTGAGACCGGCTAATCGCTCGGATTAACTCGTAGGCGTGCGGTCGAACGCACGTACTGCTTTTATCCCCGCTCGGACCGAGAGGGAAAGGGAAACAGTCACCGTAAATAACATGCCCCGTGAAAGGGAAGGGCCGCTCGGACCCTTGGTTTGACAAGCTGAAATTCAACGACTCGTGCAGAGCACGCTGCGGGTCCAGCATCCCGTGTGTCTCTGACTGAGACCGGCTAATCGCTCGGATTAACTCGTAGGCGTGCGGTCGAACGCACGTACTGCTTTTATCCCCGCTCGGACCGAGAGGGAAAGGGAAACAGTCACCGTAAATAACATGCCCCGTGAAAGGGAAGGGCCGCTCGGACCCTTGGTTTGACAAGCTGAAATTCAACGACTCGTGCAGAGCACGCTGCGGGTCCAGCATCCCGTGTGTCTCTGACTGAGACCGGCTAATCGCTCGGATTAACTCGTAGGCGTGCGGTCGAACGCACGTACTGCTTTTATCCCCGCTCGGACCGAGAGGGAAAGGGAAACAGTCACCGTAAATAACATGCCCCGTGAAAGGGAAGGGCCGCTCGGACCCTTGGTTTGACAAGCTGAAATTCAACGACTCGTGCAGAGCACGCTGCGGGTCCAGCATCC
>NW_027467782.1:66261509-66304009 GCF_004210375.1 Tachypleus tridentatus | reverse complement strand
ATTTCGATCACCTGCTCCCGCCGAGTACACGCATTGGCCTCGGTACAAGTCGAACAGAGTCTCAGAGCATGTGCCAGCGATTGGGAAATTTAAACACCCGCGCCCGCCGCCTACCGACGGGGGAACCGATTTTCTCGGTCTGTTTCGCGCGTGCGTGGTCCAACAGCAGCTTGCTCCAACGGGTCGGACGTCTAGACGCAGCCGTTGCGAAAAGTGCCCGAAAGGTTGGCGGCGGGTCCTTCGATTCGTCGTCCCTAGAGGATACGGTCGGCATTTCGAACACCTGCTCCCGCCGAGTACACGCATTGGCCTCGGTACAAGTCGAACAGAGTCTCAGAGCATGTGACAGCGATTGGGAAATTTAAACACCCGCGCCCGCCGCCTACCGACGGGGGAACCGATTTTCTCGGTCTGTTTCGCGCGTGCGTGGTCCAACAGCAGCTTGCTCCAACGGGTCGGACGTCTAGACGCAGCCGTTGCGAAAAGTGCCCGAAAGGTTGGCGGCGGGTCCTTCGATTCGTTGTCCCTAGAGGATACGGTCGGCATTTCGAACACCTGCTCCCGCCGAGTACACGCATTGGCCTCGGTACAAGTCGAACAGAGTCTCAGAGCATGTGCCAGCGATTGGGAAATTTAAACACCCGCGCCCGCCGCCTACCGACGGGGGAACCGATTTTCTCGGTCTGTTTCGCGCGTGCGTGGTCGAACAGCAGCTTGCTCCAACGGGTCGGACGTCTAGACGCAGCCGTTGCGAAAAGTGCCCGAAAGGTTGGCGGCGGGTCCTTCGATTCGTCGTCCCTAGAGGATACGGTCGGCATTTCGAACACCTGCTCCCGCCGAGTACACGCATTGGCCTCGGTACAAGTCGAACAGAGTCTCAGAGCATGTGCCAGCGATTGGGAAATTTAAACACCCGCGCCCGCCGCCTACCGACGGGGGAACCGATTTTCTCGGTCTGTTTCGCGCGTGCGTGGTCCAACAGCAGCTTGCTCCAACGGGTCGGACGTCTAGACGCAGCCGTTGCGAAAAGTGCCCGAAAGGTTGGCGGCGGGACCTTCGATTCGTCGTCCCTAGAGGATACGGTCGGCATTTCGAACACCTGCTCCCGCCGAGTACACGCATTGGCCTCGGTACAAGTCGAACAGAGTCTCAGAGCATGTGCCAGCGATTGGGAAATTTAAACACCCGCGCCCGCCGCCTACCGACGGGGGAACCGATTTTCTCGGTCTGTTTCGCGCGTGCGTGGTCTAACAGCCGCTTGCTCCAACGGGTCGGACGTCTAGACGCAGCCGTTGCGAAAAGTGCCCGAAAGGTTGGCGGCGGGACCTTCGATTCGTCGTCCCTAGAGGATACGGTCGGCATTTCGAACACCTGCTCCCGCCGAGTACACGCATTGGCCTCGGTACAAGTCGAACAGAGTCTCAGAGCATGTGCCAGCGAGCGGGAAATTTAAACACCCGCGCCCGCCGCCTACCGACGGGGGAACCCATTTTCTCGGCCTCTATCGCGCGTGCGTGGTCGAACAGCAGCTTGCTCCAACGGGTCGGACGTCTAGACGCAGCCGCTGCAAAAGTGCCCGAAAGGTTGGCGGCGGGTCCTTCGATTCGTCGTCCCTAGAGGATGTGGACGGCATTTCGATCACCTGCTCCCGCCGAGTACACGCATTGGCCTCGGTACAAGTCGAACAGAGTCTCAGAGCATGTGCCAGCGATTGGGAAATTTAAACACCCGCGCCCGCCGCCTACCGACGGGGAATCCATTTTCGGGCTGTTTCGCGCGTGCGTGGTCAAACAGCAGCTTTCTCCAACGGGACGTACGTCTAGGCTCAGCCGCTGCGAAAAGTGCCCAAAAGGTTGGCGGCGGTTCCTTCGATTCGTCGTCCCTAGAGGATATCGCCGGTATTTCGATCACCTGCTCCCGCCGAGTGCCCGCAGTTTCTTTGTGCCCTTCGGACAGATACCCGGTGGAACACGCTACGACGAGATCGACGGTACTTAGGGTAGCCACGCGGAACTCTCCCGCATAAGCTCTCGCCTTTACCGCACATAGAAAGGCCGTACTATTGAGTAGTGATGGCATTAAATGTAGTTTCCTTCTATATATAGGGGACTGGTGAGGCTTGACTGTCATCGACGATGGACGTAGCGTAAGCGTTATCGGCATGTCACCGAACAGAGGGTAGCCACGCGGAACTCTCCCGCATAAGCTTTCGCCTTTACCGCACATAGAAAAGCCGTACTTTGAGTAGTGATGGCATTAAATGTAGTTTCCTTCTATATATAGGGGACTGGTGAGCTTGACTGGAATCGACGATGGACGTAGCGTAAGCGTTATCGGCATGTCAGCAGGCTGTTGGCGGCAGGACTGTCGATTCGACTACCGGCACCCGCCGCCTACCGAGGTTATCGTCGGCATTTCGATTACCGGCTCCCGCCGAGTTCCCGCAGTTTCTTTCTGCCCTTCGGACAGATTGGCGGTGGAACACGCTACGACGAGTTCGACGGTACTTCGGGTACCCACGCGGAACTCTCCCGCATAAGCTCTCGCCTTTACCGCACATAGAAAAGCCGTACTTTTGAGTAGTGATGGCATTAAATGTAGTTTCCTTCTATATATAGGGGACTGGTGAGCTTGACTGGAATCGACGATGGACGTAGCGTAAGCGTTATCGGCATGTCAGCAGG
Source organism: Tachypleus tridentatus (assembly GCF_004210375.1). Taxonomy (NCBI): domain Eukaryota; kingdom Metazoa; phylum Arthropoda; class Merostomata; order Xiphosura; family Limulidae; genus Tachypleus; species Tachypleus tridentatus. The sequence continues at coordinate 66,301,325 of NW_027467782.1, read as the reverse complement.
CTGTTGGCGGCAGGACTGTCGATTCGACTACCGGCACCCGCCGCCTACCGAGGTTATCGTCGGCATTTCGATTACCGGCTCCCGCCGAGTTCCCGCAGTTTCTTTCTGCCCTTCGGACAGATTGGCCGTGGAACACGCTACGACGAGTTCGACGGTACTTAGGGTAGCCACGCGGAACTCTCCCGCATAAGCTCTCGCCTTTACCGCACATAGAAAAGCCGTACTTTGAGTAGTGATGGCATTAAATGTAGTTTCCTTCTATATATAGGGGACTGGTGAGCTTGACTGGAATCGACGATGGACGTGGCGTAAGCGTTATCGGCATGTCAGCAGGCTGTTGGCGGCAGGACTGTCGATTCGACTACCGGCACCCGCCGCCTACCGAGGTTATCGTCGGCATTTCGATTACCTGCTCCCGCCGAGTTCCCGCAGTTTCTTTCTGCCCTTCGGACAGATAGGCGGTGGAACACGCTACGACGAGTTCGACGGTACTTAGGTAGCCACGCGGAACTCTCCCGCATAAGCTCTCGCCTTTACCGCACATAGAAAAGCCGTACTTTTGAGTAGTGATGGCATTAAATGTAGTTTCCTTCTATATATAGGGGACTGGTGAGGCTTGACTGGAATCGACGATGGACGTGGCGTAAGCGTTATCGGCATGTCAGCAGGCTGTTGGCGGCAGGACTGGCGATTCGACTACCGGCACCCGCCGCCTACCGAGGTTATCGTCGGCATTTCGATTACCTGCTCCCGCCGAGTTCCCGCAGTTTCTTTCTGCCCTTCGGACAGATAGGCGGTGGAACACGCTACGACGAGTTCGACGGCACTTAGGTAGCCACGCGGAACTCTCCCGCATAAGCTCTCGCCTTTACCGCACATAGAAAAGCCGTACTTTGAGTAGTGATGGCATTAAATGTAGTTTCCTTCTATATATAGGGGACTGGTGAGGCTTGACTGGAATCGACGATGGACGTGGCGTAAGCGTTATCGGCATGTCAGCAGGCTGTTGGCGGCAGGACTGTCGATTCGACTACCGGCACCCGCCGCCTACCGAGGTTATCGTCGGCATTTCGATTACCGGCTCCCGCCGAGTTCCCGCAGTTTCTTTCTGCCCTTCGGACAGATAGGCGGTGGAACACGCTACGACGAGTTCGACGGTACTTCGGGTACCCACGCGGAACTCTCCCGCATAAGCTCTCGCCTTTACCGCACATAGAAAAGCCGTACTTTGAGTAGTGATGGCATTAAATGTAGTTTCCTTCTATATATAGGGGACTGGTGAGGCTTGACTGGAATCGACGATGGACGTGGCGTAAGCGTTATCGGCATGTCAGCAGGCTGTTGGCGGCAGGACTGTCGATTCGACTACCGGCACCCGCCGCCTACCGAGGTTATCGTCGGCATTTCGATTACCGGCTCCCGCCGAGTTCCCGCAGTTTCTTTCTGCCCTTCGGACAGATTGGCGGTGGAACACGCTACGACGAGTTCGACGGTACTTCGGGTACCCACGCGGAACTCTCCCGCATAAGCTCTCGCCTTTACCGCACATAGAAAAGCCGTACTTTGAGTAGTGATGGCATTAAATGTAGTTTCCTTCTATATATAGGGGACTGGTGAGCTTGACTGGAATCGACGATGGACGTGGCGTAAGCGTTATCGGCATGTCAGCAGGCTGTTGGCGGCAGGACTGTCGATTCGACTACCGGCACCCGCCGCCTACCGAGGTTATCGTCGGCATTTCGATTACCGGCTCCCGCCGAGTTCCCGTTTTTTCTGCCCTTCGGACAGATAGGCGGTGGAACACGCTACGACGAGTTCGACGGCACTTAGGGTACCCACGCGGAACTCTCCCGCATAAGCTCTCGCCTTTACCGCACATAGAAAAGCCGTACTTTGAGTAGTGATGGCATTAAATGTAGTTTCCTTCTATATATAGGGGACTGGTGAGGCTTGACTGGAATCGACGATGGACGTGGCGTAAGCGTTATCGGCATGTCAGCAGGCTGTTGGCGGCAGGACTGTCGATTCGACTACCGGCACCCGCCGCCTACCGAGGTTATCGTCGGCATTTCGATTACCGGCTCCCGCCGAGTTCCCGCAGTTTCTTTCTGCCCTTCGGACAGATAGGCGGTGGAACACGCTACGACGAGTTCGACGGTACTTAGGGTACCCACGCGGAACTCTCCCGCATAAGCTCTCGCCTTTACCGCACATAGAAAAGCCGTACTTTTGAGTAGTGATGGCATTAAATGTAGTTTCCTTCTATATATAGGGACTGGTGAGGCTTGACTGGAATCGACGATGGACGTGGCGTAAGCGTTATCGGCATGTCAGCAGGCTGTTGGCGGCAGGACTGTCGATTCGACTACCGGCACCCGCCGCCTACCGAGGTTATCGTCGGCATTTCGATTACCGGCTCCCGCCGAGTTCCCGCAGTTTCTTTCTGCCCTTCGGACAGATAGGCGGTGGAACACGCTACGACGAGTTCGACGGTACTTAGGGTAGCCACGCGGAACTCTCCCGCATAAGCTCTCGCCTTTACCGCACATAGAAAAGCCGTACTTTGAGTAGTGATGGCATTAAATGTAGTTTCCTTCTATATATAGGGACTGGTGAGGCTTGACTGGAATCGACGATGGACGTGGCGTAAGCGTTATCGGCATGTCAGCAGGCTGTTGGCGGCAGGACTGTCGATTCGACTACCGGCACCCGCCGCCTACCGAGGTTATCGTCGGCATTTCGATTACCGGCTCCCGCCGAGTTCGCGCAGTTTCTTTCTGCCCTTCGGACAGATAGGCGGTGGAACACGCTACGACGAGTTCGACGGTACTTCGGGTACCCACGCGGAACTCTCCCGCATAAGCTCTCGCCTTTACCGCACATAGAAAAGCCGTACTTTTGAGTAGTGATGGCATTAAATGTAGTTTCCTTCTATATATAGGGGACTGGTGAGGCTTGACTGGAATCGACGATGGACGTGGCGTAAGCGTTATCGGCATGTCAGCAGGCTGTTGGCGGCAGGACTGTCGATTCGACTACCGGCACCCGCCGCCTACCGAGGTTATCGTCGGCATTTCGATTACCGGCTCCCGCCGAGTTCCCGCAGTTTCTTTCTGCCCTTCGGACAGATTGGCGGTGGAACACGCTACGACGAGTTCGACGGTACTTCGGGTACCCACGCGGAACTCTCCCGCATAAGCTCTCGCCTTTACCGCACATAGAAAAGCCGTACTTTGAGTAGTGATGGCATTAAATGTAGTTTCCTTCTATATATAGGGGACTGGTGAGCTTGACTGGAATCGACGATGGACGTGGCGTAAGCGTTATCGGCATGTCAGCAGGCTGTTGGCGGCAGGACTGTCGATTCGACTACCGGCACCCGCCGCCTACCGAGGTTATCGTCGGCATTTCGATTACCGGCTCCCGCCGAGTTCCCGCAGTTTCTTTCTGCCCTTCGGACAGATTGGCGGTGGAACACGCTACGACGAGTTCGACGGTACTTCGGGTACCCACGCGGAACTCTCCCGCATAAGCTCTCGCCTTTACCGCACATAGAAAAGCCGTACTTTGAGTAGTGATGGCATTAAATGTAGTTTCCTTCTATATATAGGGACTGGTGAGCTTGACTGGAATCGACGATGGACGTGGCGTAAGCGTTATCGGCATGTCAGCAGGCTGTTGGCGGCAGGACTGTCGATTCGACTACCGGCACCCGCCGCCTACCGAGGTTATCGTCGGCATTTCGATTACCGGCTCCCGCCGAGTTCCCGCAGTTTCTTTCTGCCCTTCGGACAGATTGGCGGTGGAACACGCTACGACGAGTTCGACGGTACTTCGGGTACCCACGCGGAACTCTCCCGCATAAGCTCTCGCCTTTACCGCACATAGAAAAGCCGTACTTTTGAGTAGTGATGGCATTAAATGTAGTTTCCTTCTATATATAGGGGACTGGTGAGCTTGACTGGAATCGACGATGGACGTGGCGTAAGCGTTATCGGCATGTCAGCAGGCTGTTGGCGGCAGGACTGTCGATTCGACTACCGGCACCCGCCGCCTACCGAGGTTATCGTCGGCATTTCGATTACCGGCTCCCGCCGAGTTCCCGCAGTTTCTTTCTGCCCTTCGGACAGATAGGCGGTGGAACACGCTACGACGAGTTCGACGGTACTTCGGGTACCCACGCGGAACTCTCCCGCATAAGCTCTCGCCTTTACCGCACATAGAAAAGCCGTACTTTGAGTAGTGATGGCATTAAATGTAGTTTCCTCTATATATAGGGGACTGGTGAGGCTTGACTGGAATCGACGATGGACGTGGCGTAAGCGTTATCGGCATGTCAGCAGGCTGTTGGCGGCAGGACTGTCGATTCGACTACCGGCACCCGCCGCCTACCGAGGTTATCGTCGGCATTTCGATTACCGGCTCCCGCCGAGTTCCCGCAGTTTCTTTCTGCCCTTCGGACAGATTGGCGGTGGAACACGCTACGACGAGTTCGACGGTACTTCGGGTACCCACGCGGAACTCTCCCGCATAAGCTCTCGCCTTTACCGCACATAGAAAAGCCGTACTTTTGAGTAGTGATGGCATTAAATGTAGTTTCCTTCTATATATAGGGACTGGTGAGGCTTGACTGGAATCGACGATGGACGTGGCGTAAGCGTTATCGGCATGTCAGCAGGCTGTTGGCGGCAGGACTGTCGATTCGACTACCGGCACCCGCCGCCTACCGAGGTTATCGTCGGCATTTCGATTACCGGCTCCCGCCGAGTTCCCGCAGTTTCTTTCTGCCCTTCGGACAGATAGGCGGTGGAACACGCTACGACGAGTTCGACGGTACTTAGGGTACCCACGCGGAACTCTCCCGCATAAGCTCTCGCCTTTACCGCACATAGAAAAGCCGTACTTTTGAGTAGTGATGGCATTAAATGTAGTTTCCTTCTATATATAGGGGACTGGTGAGGCTTGACTGGAATCGACGATGGACGTGGCGTAAGCGTTATCGGCATGTCAGCAGGCTGTTGGCGGCAGGACTGTCGATTCGACTACCGGCACCCGCCGCCTACCGAGGTTATCGTCGGCATTTCGATTACCGGCTCCCGCCGAGTTCCCGCAGTTTCTTTCTGCCCTTCGGACAGATAGGCGTGGAACACGCTACGACGAGTTCGACGGTACTTCGGGTACCCACGCGGAACTCTCCCGCATAAGCTCTCGCCTTTACCGCACATAGAAAAGCCGTACTTTGAGTAGTGATGGCATTAAATGTAGTTTCCTTCTATATATAGGGACTGGTGAGGCTTGACTGGAATCGACGATGGACGTGGCGTAAGCGTTATCGGCATGTCAGCAGGCTGTTGGCGGCAGGACTGTCGATTCGACTACCGGCACCCGCCGCCTACCGAGGTTATCGTCGGCATTTCGATTACCGGCTCCCGCCGAGTTCCCGCAGTTTCTTTCTGCCCTTCGGACAGATAGGCGGTGGAACACGCTACGACGAGTTCGACGGTACTTCGGGTACCCACGCGGAACTCTCCCGCATAAGCTCTCGCCTTTACCGCACATAGAAAAGCCGTACTTTGAGTAGTGATGGCATTAAATGTAGTTTCCTTCTATATATAGGGACTGGTGAGGCTTGACTGGAATCGACGATGGACGTGGCGTAAGCGTTATCGGCATGTCAGCAGGCTGTTGGCGGCAGGACTGTCGATTCGACTACCGGCACCCGCCGCCTACCGAGGTTATCGTCGGCATTTCGATTACCGGCTCCCGCCGAGTTCCCGCAGTTTCTTTCTGCCCTTCGGACAGATAGGCGGTGGAACACGCTACGACGAGTTCGACGGCACTTAGGGTAGCCACGCGGAACTCTCCCGCATAAGCTCTCGCCTTTACCGCACATAGAAAAGCCGTACTTTTGAGTAGTGATGGCATTAAATGTAGTTTCCTTCTATATATATAGGGGACTGGTGAGGCTTGACTGGAATCGACGATGGACGTGGCGTAAGCGTTATCGGCATGACACCAGTCTGTTGGCGGCAGGACTGTCGATTCGACTACCGGCACCCGCCGCCTACCGAGGTTATCGTCGGCATTTCGATTACCGGCTCCCGCCGAGTTCCCGCAGTTTCTTTCTGCCCTTCGGACAGATAGGCGGTGGAACACGCTACGACGAGTTCGACGGCACTTAGGGTAGCCACGCGGAACTCTCCCGCATAAGCTCTCGCCTTTACCGCACATAGAAAAGCCGTACTTTGAGTAGTGATGGCATTAAATGTAGTTTCCTTCTATATATAGGGGACTGGTGAGGCTTGACTGGAATCGACGATGGACGTGGCGTAAGCGTTATCGGCATGTCAGCAGGCTGTTGGCGGCAGGACTGTCGATTCGACTACCGGCACCCGCCGCCTACCGAGGTTATCGTCGGCATTTCGATTACCGGCTCCCGCCGAGTTCCCGCAGTTTCTTTCTGCCCTTCGGACAGATTGGCGGTGGAACACGCTACGACGAGTTCGACGGTACTTCGGGTACCCACGCGGAACTCTCCCGCATAAGCTCTCGCCTTTACCGCACATAGAAAAGCCGTACTTTTGAGTAGTGATGGCATTAAATGTAGTTTCCTTCTATATATAGGGACTGGTGAGCTTGACTGGAATCGACGATGGACGTGGCGTAAGCGTTATCGGCATGTCAGCAGGCTGTTGGCGGCAGGACTGTCGATTCGACTACCGGCACCCGCCGCCTACCGAGGTTATCGTCGGCATTTCGATTACCGGCTCCCGCCGAGTTCCCGCAGTTTCTTTCTGCCCTTCGGACAGATTGGCCGTGGAACACGCTACGACGAGTTCGACGGTACTTCGGGTACCCACGCGGAACTCTCCCGCATAAGCTCTCGCCTTTACCGCACATAGAAAAGCCGTACTTTGAGTAGTGATGGCATTAAATGTAGTTTCCTTCTATATATAGGGGACTGGTGAGGCTTGACTGGAATCGACGATGGACGTAGCGTAAGCGTTATCGGCATGTCAGCAGGCTGTTGGCGGCAGGACTGTCGATTCGACTACCGGCACCCGCCGCCTACCGAGGTTATCGTCGGCATTTCGATTACCGGCTCCCGCCGAGTTCCCGCAGTTTCTTTCTGCCCTTCGGACAGATAGGCGGTGGAACACGCTACGACGAGTTCGACGGTACTTCGGGTACCCACGCGGAACTCTCCCGCATAAGCTCTCGCCTTTACCGCACATAGAAAAGCCGTACTTTTGAGTAGTGATGGCATTAAATGTAGTTTCCTTCTATATATAGGGGACTGGTGAGGCTTGACTGGAATCGACGATGGACGTGGCGTAAGCGTTATCGGCATGTCAGCAGGCTGTTGGCGGCAGGACTGTCGATTCGACTACCGGCACCCGCCGCCTACCGAGGTTATCGTCGGCATTTCGATTACCGGCTCCCGCCGAGTTCCCGCAGTTTCTTTCTGCCCTTCGGACAGATAGGCGGTGGAACACGCTACGACGAGTTCGACGGCACTTAGGTAGCCACGCGGAACTCTCCCGCATAAGCTCTCGCCTTTACCGCACATAGAAAAGCCGTACTTTGAGTAGTGATGGCATTAAATGTAGTTTCCTTCTATATATAGGGGACTGGTGAGGCTTGACTGGAATCGACGATGGACGTGGCGTAAGCGTTATCGGCATGTCAGCAGGCTGTTGGCGGCAGGACTGTCGATTCGACTACCGGCACCCGCCGCCTACCGAGGTTATCGTCGGCATTTCGATTACCGGCTCCCGCCGAGTTCCCGCAGTTTCTTTCTGCCCTTCGGACAGATAGGCGGTGGAACACGCTACGACGAGTTCGACGGCACTTAGGTAGCCACGCGGAACTCTCCCGCATAAGCTCTCGCCTTTACCGCACATAGAAAAGCCGTACTTTGAGTAGTGATGGCATTAAATGTAGTTTCCTTCTATATATATAGGGACTGGTGAGGCTTGACTGGAATCGACGATGGACGTGGCGTAAGCGTTATCGGCATGTCAGCAGGCTGTTGGCGGCAGGACTGTCGATTCGACTACCGGCACCCGCCGCCTACCGAGGTTATCGTCGGCATTTCGATTACCGGCTCCCGCCGAGTTCCCGCAGTTTCTTTCTGCCCTTCGGACAGATTGGCGGTGGAACACGCTACGACGAGTTCGACGGTACTTCGGGTACCCACGCGGAACTCTCCCGCATAAGCTCTCGCCTTTACCGCACATAGAAAAGCCGTACTTTTGAGTAGTGATGGCATTAAATGTAGTTTCCTTCTATATATATAGGGGACTGGTGAGCTTGACTGGAATCGACGATGGACGTGGCGTAAGCGTTATCGGCATGTCAGCAGGCTGTTGGCGGCAGGACTGTCGATTCGACTACCGGCACCCGCCGCCTACCGAGGTTATCGTCGGCATTTCGATTACCGGCTCCCGCCGAGTTCCCGCAGTTTCTTTCTGCCCTTCGGACAGATTGGCGGTGGAACACGCTACGACGAGTTCGACGGCACTTAGGGTAGCCACGCGGAACTCTCCCGCATAAGCTCTCGCCTTTACCGCACATAGAAAAGCCGTACTTTGAGTAGTGATGGCATTAAATGTAGTTTCCTTCTATATATAGGGACTGGTGAGGCTTGACTGGAATCGACGATGGACGTAGCGTAAGCGTTATCGGCATGTCAGCAGGCTGTTGGCGGCAGGACTGTCGATTCGACTACCGGCACCCGCCGCCTACCGAGGTTATCGTCGGCATTTCGATTACCGGCTCCCGCCGAGTTCCCGCAGTTTCTTTCTGCCCTTCGGACAGATAGGCGGTGGAACACGCTACGACGAGTTCGACGGCACTTCGGGTACCCACGCGGAACTCTCCCGCATAAGCTCTCGCCTTTACCGCACATAGAAAAGCCGTACTTTTGAGTAGTGATGGCATTAAATGTAGTTTCCTTCTATATATAGGGGACTGGTGAGGCTTGACTGGAATCGACGATGGACGTGGCGTAAGCGTTATCGGCATGACACCAGTCTGTTGGCGGCAGGACTGTCGATTCGACTACCGGCACCCGCCGCCTACCGAGGTTATCGTCGGCATTTCGATTACCGGCTCCCGCCGAGTTCCCGCAGTTTCTTTCTGCCCTTCGGACAGATAGGCGGTGGAACACGCTACGACGAGTTCGACGGCACTTAGGGTAGCCACGCGGAACTCTCCCGCATAAGCTCTCGCCTTTACCGCACATAGAAAAGCCGTACTTTGAGTAGTGATGGCATTAAATGTAGTTTCCTTCTATATATAGGGGACTGGTGAGGCTTGACTGGAATCGACGATGGACGTGGCGTAAGCGTTATCGGCATGTCAGCAGGCTGTTGGCGGCAGGACTGTCGATTCGACTACCGGCACCCGCCGCCTACCGAGGTTATCGTCGGCATTTCGATTACCGGCTCCCGCCGAGTTCCCGCAGTTTCTTTCTGCCCTTCGGACAGATAGGCGGTGGAACACGCTACGACGAGTTCGACGGCACTTAGGTAGCCACGCGGAACTCTCCCGCATAAGCTCTCGCCTTTACCGCACATAGAAAAGCCGTACTTTGAGTAGTGATGGCATTAAATGTAGTTTCCTTCTATATATAGGGGACTGGTGAGGCTTGACTGGAATCGACGATGGACGTGGCGTAAGCGTTATCGGCATGTCAGCAGGCTGTTGGCGGCAGGACTGTCGATTCGACTACCGGCACCCGCCGCCTACCGAGGTTATCGTCGGCATTTCGATTACCGGCTCCCGCCGAGTTCCCGCAGTTTCTTTCTGCCCTTCGGACAGATTGGCCGTGGAACACGCTACGACGAGTTCGACGGTACTTCGGGTACCCACGCGGAACTCTCCCGCATAAGCTCTCGCCTTTACCGCACATAGAAAAGCCGTACTTTTGAGTAGTGATGGCATTAAATGTAGTTTCCTTCTATATATAGGGGGACTGGTGAGCTTGACTGGAATCGACGATGGACGTAGCGTAAGCGTTATCGGCATGTCAGCAGGCTGTTGGCGGCAGGACTGTCGATTCGACTACCGGCACCCGCCGCCTACCGAGGTTATCGTCGGCATTTCGATTACCGGCTCCCGCCGAGTTCCCGCAGTTTCTTTCTGCCCTTCGGACAGATTGGCGGTGGAACACGCTACGACGAGTTCGACGGCACTTAGGGTAGCCACGCGGAACTCTCCCGCATAAGCTCTCGCCTTTACCGCACATAGAAAAGCCGTATTTTGAGTAGTGATGGCATTAAATGTAGTTTCCTTCTATATATAGGGGACTGGTGAGGCTTGACTGGAATCGACGATGGACGTGGCGTAAGCGTTATCGGCATGTCAGCAGGCTGTTGGCGGCAGGACTGTCGATTCGACTACCGGCACCCGCCGCCTACCGAGGTTATCGTCGGCATTTCGATTACCGGCTCCCGCCGAGTTCCCGCAGTTTCTTTCTGCCCTTCGGACAGATAGGCGGTGGAACACGCTACGACGAGTTCGACGGCACTTAGGTAGCCACGCGGAACTCTCCCGCATAAGCTCTCGCCTTTACCGCACATAGAAAAGCCGTACTTTGAGTAGTGATGGCATTAAATGTAGTTTCCTTCTATATATAGGGGACTGGTGAGGCTTGACTGGAATCGACGATGGACGTGGCGTAAGCGTTATCGGCATGTCAGCAGGCTGTTGGCGGCAGGACTGTCGATTCGACTACCGGCACCCGCCGCCTACCGAGGTTATCGTCGGCATTTCGATTACCGGCTCCCGCCGAGTTCCCGCAGTTTCTTTCTGCCCTTCGGACAGATAGGCGGTGGAACACGCTACGACGAGTTCGACGGCACTTAGGTAGCCACGCGGAACTCTCCCGCATAAGCTCTCGCCTTTACCGCACATAGAAAAGCCGTACTTTGAGTAGTGATGGCATTAAATGTAGTTTCCTTCTATATATAGGGGACTGGTGAGGCTTGACTGGAATCGACGATGGACGTGGCGTAAGCGTTATCGGCATGTCAGCAGGCTGTTGGCGGCAGGACTGTCGATTCGACTACCGGCACCCGCCGCCTACCGAGGTTATCGTCGGCATTTCGATTACCGGCTCCCGCCGAGTTCCCGCAGTTTCTTTCTGCCCTTCGGACAGATTGGCGGTGGAACACGCTACGACGAGTTCGACGGTACTTCGGGTACCCACGCGGAACTCTCCCGCATAAGCTCTCGCCTTTACCGCACATAGAAAAGCCGTACTTTGAGTAGTGATGGCATTAAATGTAGTTTCCTTCTATATATATAGGGACTGGTGAGCTTGACTGGAATCGACGATGGACGTAGCGTAAGCGTTATCGGCATGTCAGCAGGCTGTTGGCGGCAGGACTGTCGATTCGACTACCGGCACCCGCCGCCTACCGAGGTTATCGTCGGCATTTCGATTACCGGCTCCCGCCGAGTTCCCGCAGTTTCTTTCTGCCCTTCGGACAGATTGGCGGTGGAACACGCTACGACGAGTTCGACGGTACTTCGGGTACCCACGCGGAACTCTCCCGCATAAGCTCTCGCCTTTACCGCACATAGAAAAGCCGTACTTTTGAGTAGTGATGGCATTAAATGTAGTTTCCTTCTATATATAGGGGACTGGTGAGCTTGACTGGAATCGACGATGGACGTGGCGTAAGCGTTATCGGCATGTCAGCAGGCTGTTGGCGGCAGGACTGTCGATTCGACTACCGGCACCCGCCACCGAGGTTATCGTCGGCATTTCGATTACCGGCTCCCGCCGAGTTCCCGCAGTTTCTTTCTGCCCTTCGGACAGATAGGCGGTGGAACACGCTACGACGAGTTCGACGGCACTTAGGGTAGCCACGCGGAACTCTCCCGCATAAGCTCTCGCCTTTACCGCACATAGAAAAGCCGTACTTTTGAGTAGTGATGGCATTAAATGTAGTTTCCTTCTATATATAGGGGACTGGTGAGGCTTGACTGGAATCGACGATGGACGTGGCGTAAGCGTTATCGGCATGTCAGCAGGCTGTTGGCGGCAGGACTGTCGATTCGACTACCGGCACCCGCCGCCTACCGAGGTTATCGTCGGCATTTCGATTACCGGCTCCCGCCGAGTTCCCGCAGTTTCTTTCTGCCCTTCGGACAGATAGGCGGTGGAACACGCTACGACGAGTTCGACGGCACTTAGGGTAGCCACGCGGAACTCTCCCGCATAAGCTCTCGCCTTTACCGCACATAGAAAAGCCGTACTTTTGAGTAGTGATGGCATTAAATGTAGTTTCCTTCTATATATAGGGGACTGGTGAGGCTTGACTGGAATCGACGATGGACGTGGCGTAAGCGTTATCGGCATGTCAGCAGGCTGTTGGCGGCAGGACTGTCGATTCGACTACCGGCACCCGCCGCCTACCGAGGTTATCGTCGGCATTTCGATTACCGGCTCCCGCCGAGTTCCCGCAGTTTCTTTCTGCCCTTCGGACAGATAGGCGGTGGAACACGCTACGACGAGTTCGACGGCACTTAGGTAGCCACGCGGAACTCTCCCGCATAAGCTCTCGCCTTTACCGCACATAGAAAAGCCGTACTTTGAGTAGTGATGGCATTAAATGTAGTTTCCTTCTATATATAGGGGACTGGTGAGGCTTGACTGGAATCGACGATGGACGTGGCGTAAGCGTTATCGGCATGTCAGCAGGCTGTTGGCGGCAGGACTGTCGATTCGACTACCGGCACCCGCCGCCTACCGAGGTTATCGTCGGCATTTCGATTACCGGCTCCCGCCGAGTTCCCGCAGTTTCTTTCTGCCCTTCGGACAGATAGGCGGTGGAACACGCTACGACGAGTTCGACGGTACTTCGGGTACCCACGCGGAACTCTCCCGCATAAGCTCTCGCCTTTACCGCACATAGAAAAGCCGTACTTTTGAGTAGTGATGGCATTAAATGTAGTTTCCTTCTATATATAGGGGACTGGTGAGGCTTGACTGGAATCGACGATGGACGTGGCGTAAGCGTTATCGGCATGTCAGCAGGCTGTTGGCGGCAGGACTGTCGATTCGACTACCGGCACCCGCCGCCTACCGAGGTTATCGTCGGCATTTCGATTACCGGCTCCCGCCGAGTTCCCGCAGTTTCTTTCTGCCCTTCGGACAGATAGGCGGTGGAACACGCTACGACGAGTTCGACGGTACTTCGGGTACCCACGCGGAACTCTCCCGCATAAGCTCTCGCCTTTACCGCACATAGAAAAGCCGTACTTTGAGTAGTGATGGCATTAAATGTAGTTTCCTTCTATATATAGGGGACTGGTGAGGCTTGACTGGAATCGACGATGGACGTGGCGTAAGCGTTATCGGCATGTCAGCAGGCTGTTGGCGGCAGGACTGTCGATTCGACTACCGGCACCCGCCGCCTACCGAGGTTATCGTCGGCATTTCGATTACCGGCTCCCGCCGAGTTCCCGCAGTTTCTTTCTGCCCTTCGGACAGATAGGCGGTGGAACACGCTACGACGAGTTCGACGGTACTTCGGGTACCCACGCGGAACTCTCCCGCATAAGCTCTCGCCTTTACCGCACATAGAAAAGCCGTACTTTGAGTAGTGATGGCATTAAATGTAGTTTCCTTCTATATATAGGGACTGGTGAGGCTTGACTGGAATCGACGATGGACGTGGCGTAAGCGTTATCGGCATGTCAGCAGGCTGTTGGCGGCAGGACTGTCGATTCGACTACCGGCACCCGCCGCCTACCGAGGTTATCGTCGGCATTTCGATTACCGGCTCCCGCCGAGTTCCCGCAGTTTCTTTCTGCCCTTCGGACAGATAGGCGGTGGAACACGCTACGACGAGTTCGACGGTACTTCGGGTACCCACGCGGAACTCTCCCGCATAAGCTCTCGCCTTTACCGCACATAGAAAAGCCGTACTTTGAGTAGTGATGGCATTAAATGTAGTTTCCTTCTATATATAGGGGACTGGTGAGGCTTGACTGGAATCGACGATGGACGTGGCGTAAGCGTTATCGGCATGTCAGCAGGCTGTTGGCGGCAGGACTGTCGATTCGACTACCGGCACCCGCCGCCTACCGAGGTTATCGTCGGCATTTCGATTACCGGCTCCCGCCGAGTTCCCGCAGTTTCTTTCTGCCCTTCGGACAGATAGGCGGTGGAACACGCTACGACGAGTTCGACGGTACTTCGGGTACCCACGCGGAACTCTCCCGCATAAGCTCTCGCCTTTACCGCACATAGAAAAGCCGTACTTTGAGTAGTGATGGCATTAAATGTAGTTTCCTTCTATATATATAGGGACTGGTGAGGCTTGACTGGAATCGACGATGGACGTGGCGTAAGCGTTATCGGCATGTCAGCAGGCTGTTGGCGGCAGGACTGTCGATTCGACTACCGGCACCCGCCGCCTACCGAGGTTATCGTCGGCATTTCGATTACCGGCTCCCGCCGAGTTCCCGCAGTTTCTTTCTGCCCTTCGGACAGATAGGCGGTGGAACACGCTACGACGAGTTCGACGGTACTTCGGGTACCCACGCGGAACTCTCCCGCATAAGCTCTCGCCTTTACCGCACATAGAAAAGCCGTACTTTGAGTAGTGATGGCATTAAATGTAGTTTCCTTCTATATATAGGGGACTGGTGAGGCTTGACTGGAATCGACGATGGACGTGGCGTAAGCGTTATCGGCATGTCAGCAGGCTGTTGGCGGCAGGACTGTCGATTCGACTACCGGCACCCGCCGCCTACCGAGGTTATCGTCGGCATTTCGATTACCGGCTCCCGCCGAGTTCCCGCAGTTTCTTTCTGCCCTTCGGACAGATAGGCGGTGGAACACGCTACGACGAGTTCGACGGTACTTCGGGTACCCACGCGGAACTCTCCCGCATAAGCTCTCGCCTTTACCGCACATAGAAAAGCCGTACTTTGAGTAGTGATGGCATTAAATGTAGTTTCCTTCTATATATATAGGACTGGTGAGGCTTGACTGGAATCGACGATGGACGTGGCGTAAGCGTTATCGGCATGTCAGCAGGCTGTTGGCGGCAGGACTGTCGATTCGACTACCGGCACCCGCCGCCTACCGAGGTTATCGTCGGCATTTCGATTACCGGCTCCCGCCGAGTTCCCGCAGTTTCTTTCTGCCCTTCGGACAGATAGGCGGTGGAACACGCTACGACGAGTTCGACGGTACTTCGGGTACCCACGCGGAACTCTCCCGCATAAGCTCTCGCCTTTACCGCACATAGAAAAGCCGTACTTTGAGTAGTGATGGCATTAAATGTAGTTTCCTTCTATATATAGGGGACTGGTGAGGCTTGACTGGAATCGACGATGGACGTGGCGTAAGCGTTATCGGCATGTCAGCAGGCTGTTGGCGGCAGGACTGTCGATTCGACTACCGGCACCCGCCGCCTACCGAGGTTATCGTCGGCATTTCGATTACCGGCTCCCGCCGAGTTCCCGCAGTTTCTTTCTGCCCTTCGGACAGATAGGCGGTGGAACACGCTACGACGAGTTCGACGGTACTTCGGGTACCCACGCGGAACTCTCCCGCATAAGCTCTCGCCTTTACCGCACATAGAAAAGCCGTACTTTTGAGTAGTGATGGCATTAAATGTAGTTTCCTTCTATATATAGGGACTGGTGAGGCTTGACTGGAATCGACGATGGACGTGGCGTAAGCGTTATCGGCATGTCAGCAGGCTGTTGGCGGCAGGACTGTCGATTCGACTACCGGCACCCGCCGCCTACCGAGGTTATCGTCGGCATTTCGATTACCGGCTCCCGCCGAGTTCCCGCAGTTTCTTTCTGCCCTTCGGACAGATAGGCGGTGGAACACGCTACGACGAGTTCGACGGTACTTCGGGTACCCACGCGGAACTCTCCCGCATAAGCTCTCGCCTTTACCGCACATAGAAAAGCCGTACTTTTGAGTAGTGATGGCATTAAATGTAGTTTCCTTCTATATATATAGGGGACTGGTGAGGCTTGACTGGAATCGACGATGGACGTGGCGTAAGCGTTATCGGCATGTCAGCAGGCTGTTGGCGGCAGGACTGTCGATTCGACTACCGGCACCCGCCGCCTACCGAGGTTATCGTCGGCATTTCGATTACCGGCTCCCGCCGAGTTCCCGCAGTTTCTTTCTGCCCTTCGGACAGATAGGCGGTGGAACACGCTACGACGAGTTCGACGGTACTTAGGGTACCCACGCGGAACTCTCCCGCATAAGCTCTCGCCTTTACCGCACATAGAAAAGCCGTACTTTTGAGTAGTGATGGCATTAAATGTAGTTTCCTTCTATATATAGGGGACTGGTGAGGCTTGACTGGAATCGACGATGGACGTGGCGTAAGCGTTATCGGCATGTCAGCAGGCTGTTGGCGGCAGGACTGTCGATTCGACTACCGGCACCCGCCGCCTACCGAGGTTATCGTCGGCATTTCGATTACCGGCTCCCGCCGAGTTCCCGCAGTTTCTTTCTGCCCTTCGGACAGATAGGCGGTGGAACACGCTACGACGAGTTCGACGGTACTTCGGGTACCCACGCGGAACTCTCCCGCATAAGCTCTCGCCTTTACCGCACATAGAAAAGCCGTACTTTGAGTAGTGATGGCATTAAATGTAGTTTCCTTCTATATATATAGGGACTGGTGAGGCTTGACTGGAATCGACGATGGACGTGGCGTAAGCGTTATCGGCATGTCAGCAGGCTGTTGGCGGCAGGACTGTCGATTCGACTACCGGCACCCGCCGCCTACCGAGGTTATCGTCGGCATTTCGATTACCGGCTCCCGCCGAGTTCCCGCAGTTTCTTTCTGCCCTTCGGACAGATAGGCGGTGGAACACGCTACGACGAGTTCGACGGTACTTCGGGTACCCACGCGGAACTCTCCCGCATAAGCTCTCGCCTTTACCGCACATAGAAAAGCCGTACTTTGAGTAGTGATGGCATTAAATGTAGTTTCCTTCTATATATAGGGGACTGGTGAGGCTTGACTGGAATCGACGATGGACGTGGCGTAAGCGTTATCGGCATGTCAGCAGGCTGTTGGCGGCAGGACTGTCGATTCGACTACCGGCACCCGCCGCCTACCGAGGTTATCGTCGGCATTTCGATTACCGGCTCCCGCCGAGTTCCCGCAGTTTCTTTCTGCCCTTCGGACAGATAGGCGGTGGAACACGCTACGACGAGTTCGACGGTACTTCGGGTACCCACGCGGAACTCTCTCCGCATAAGCTCTCGCCTTTACCGCACATAGAAAAGCCGTACTTTGAGTAGTGATGGCATTAAATGTAGTTTCCTTCTATATATATAGGGACTGGTGAGGCTTGACTGGAATCGACGATGGACGTAGCGTAAGCGTTATCGGCATGTCAGCAGGCTGTTGGCGGCAGGACTGTCGATTCGACTACCGGCACCCGCCGCCTACCGAGGTTATCGTCGGCATTTCGATTACCGGCTCCCGCCGAGTTCCCGCAGTTTCTTTCTGCCCTTCGGACAGATAGGCGGTGGAACACGCTACGACGAGTTCGACGGTACTTCGGGTACCCACGCGGAACTCTCCCGCATAAGCTCTCGCCTTTACCGCACATAGAAAAGCCGTACTTTTGAGTAGTGATGGCATTAAATGTAGTTTCCTTCTATATATATAGGGACTGGTGAGGCTTGACTGGAATCGACGATGGACGTGGCGTAAGCGTTATCGGCATGTCAGCAGGCTGTTGGCGGCAGGACTGTCGATTCGACTACCGGCACCCGCCGCCTACCGAGGTTATCGTCGGCATTTCGATTACCGGCTCCCGCCGAGTTCCCGCAGTTTCTTTCTGCCCTTCGGACAGATAGGCGGTGGAACACGCTACGACGAGTTCGACGGCACTTAGGGTAGCCACGCGGAACTCTCCCGCATAAGCTCTCGCCTTTACCGCACATAGAAAAGCCGTACTTTTGAGTAGTGATGGCATTAAATGTAGTTTCCTTCTATATATATAGGGACTGGTGAGGCTTGACTGGAATCGACGATGGACGTGGCGTAAGCGTTATCGGCATGTCAGCAGGCTGTTGGCGGCAGGACTGTCGATTCGACTACCGGCACCCGCCGCCTACCGAGGTTATCGTCGGCATTTCGATTACCGGCTCCCGCCGAGTTCCCGCAGTTTCTTTCTGCCCTTCGGACAGATAGGCGGTGGAACACGCTACGACGAGTTCGACGGCACTTAGGGTAGCCACGCGGAACTCTCCCGCATAAGCTCTCGCCTTTACCGCACATAGAAAAGCCGTACTTTGAGTAGTGATGGCATTAAATGTAGTTTCCTTCTATATATAGGGGACTGGTGAGGCTTGACTGGAATCGACGATGGACGTGGCGTAAGCGTTATCGGCATGTCAGCAGGCTGTTGGCGGCAGGACTGTCGATTCGACTACCGGCACCCGCCGCCTACCGAGGTTATCGTCGGCATTTCGATTACCGGCTCCCGCCGAGTTCCCGCAGTTTCTTTCTGCCCTTCGGACAGATAGGCGGTGGAACACGCTACGACGAGTTCGACGGTACTTCGGGTACCCACGCGGAACTCTCCCGCATAAGCTCTCGCCTTTACCGCACATAGAAAAGCCGTACTTTTGAGTAGTGATGGCATTAAATGTAGTTTCCTTCTATATATATAGGGGACTGGTGAGCTTGACTGGAATCGACGATGGACGTAGCGTAAGCGTTATCGGCATGTCAGCAGGCTGTTGGCGGCAGGACTGTCGATTCGACTACCGGCACCCGCCGCCTACCGAGGTTATCGTCGGCATTTCGATTACCGGCTCCCGCCGAGTTCCCGCAGTTTCTTTCTGCCCTTCGGACAGATTGGCGGTGGAACACGCTACGACGAGTTCGACGGTACTTCGGTACCCACGCGGAACTCTCCCGCATAAGCTCTCGCCTTTACCGCACATAGAAAAGCCGTACTTTGAGTAGTGATGGCATTAAATGTAGTTTCCTTCTATATATATAGGGACTGGTGAGGCTTGACTGGAATCGACGATGGACGTAGCGTAAGCGTTATCGGCATGTCAGCAGGCTGTTGGCGGCAGGACTGTCGATTCGACTACCGGCACCCGCCGCCTACCGAGGTTATCGTCGGCATTTCGATTACCGGCTCCCGCCGAGTTCCCGCAGTTTCTTTCTGCCCTTCGGACAGATAGGCGGTGGAACACGCTACGACGAGTTCGACGGTACTTAGGTAGCCACGCGGAACTCTCCCGCATAAGCTCTCGCCTTTACCGCACATAGAAAAGCCGTACTTTTGAGTAGTGATGGCATTAAATGTAGTTTCCTTCTATATATAGGGGACTGGTGAGGCTTGACTGGAATCGACGATGGACGTGGCGTAAGCGTTATCGGCATGTCAGCAGGCTGTTGGCGGCAGGACTGTCGATTCGACTACCGGCACCCGCCGCCTACCGAGGTTATCGTCGGCATTTCGATTACCGGCTCCCGCCGAGTTCCCGCAGTTTCTTTCTGCCCTTCGGACAGATAGGCGGTGGAACACGCTACGACGAGTTCGACGGCACTTAGGGTAGCCACGCGGAACTCTCCCGCATAAGCTCTCGCCTTTACCGCACATAGAAAAGCCGTACTTTGAGTAGTGATGGCATTAAATGTAGTTTCCTTCTATATATAGGGGACTGGTGAGGCTTGACTGGAATCGACGATGGACGTGGCGTAAGCGTTATCGGCATGTCAGCAGGCTGTTGGCGGCAGGACTGTCGATTCGACTACCGGCACCCGCCGCCTACCGAGGTTATCGTCGGCATTTCGATTACCGGCTCCCGCCGAGTTCCCGCAGTTTCTTTCTGCCCTTCGGACAGATAGGCGGTGGAACACGCTACGACGAGTTCGACGGTACTTCGGGTACCCACGCGGAACTCTCCCGCATAAGCTCTCGCCTTTACCGCACATAGAAAAGCCGTACTTTTGAGTAGTGATGGCATTAAATGTAGTTTCCTTCTATATATAGGGGACTGGTGAGGCTTGACTGGAATCGACGATGGACGTGGCGTAAGCGTTATCGGCATGTCAGCAGGCTGTTGGCGGCAGGACTGTCGATTCGACTACCGGCACCCGCCGCCTACCGAGGTTATCGTCGGCATTTCGATTACCGGCTCCCGCCGAGTTCCCGCAGTTTCTTTCTGCCCTTCGGACAGATTGGCGGTGGAACACGCTACGACGAGTTCGACGGTACTTCGGGTACCCACGCGGAACTCTCCCGCATAAGCTCTCGCCTTTACCGCACATAGAAAAGCCGTACTTTTGAGTAGTGATGGCATTAAATGTAGTTTCCTTCTATATATATAGGGGACTGGTGAGCTTGACTGGAATCGACGATGGACGTGGCGTAAGCGTTATCGGCATGTCAGCAGGCTGTTGGCGGCAGGACTGTCGATTCGACTACCGGCACCCGCCGCCTACCGAGGTTATCGTCGGCATTTCGATTACCGGCTCCCGCCGAGTTCCCGCAGTTTCTTTCTGCCCTTCGGACAGATTGGCGGTGGAACACGCTACGACGAGTTCGACGGTACTTCGGGTACCCACGCGGAACTCTCCCGCATAAGCTCTCGCCTTTACCGCACATAGAAAAGCCGTACTTTGAGTAGTGATGGCATTAAATGTAGTTTCCTTCTATATATATAGGGGACTGGTGAGGCTTGACTGGAATCGACGATGGACGTGGCGTAAGCGTTATCGGCATGTCAGCAGGCTGTTGGCGGCAGGACTGTCGATTCGACTACCGGCACCCGCCGCCTACCGAGGTTATCGTCGGCATTTCGATTACCGGCTCCCGCCGAGTTCCCGCAGTTTCTTTCTGCCCTTCGGACAGATAGGCGGTGGAACACGCTACGACGAGTTCGACGGTACTTCGGGTACCCACGCGGAACTCTCCCGCATAAGCTCTCGCCTTTACCGCACATAGAAAAGCCGTACTTTTGAGTAGTGATGGCATTAAATGTAGTTTCCTTCTATATATAGGGGACTGGTGAGGCTTGACTGGAATCGACGATGGACGTGGCGTAAGCGTTATCGGCATGTCAGCAGGCTGTTGGCGGCAGGACTGTCGATTCGACTACCGGCACCCGCCGCCTACCGAGGTTATCGTCGGCATTTCGATTACCGGCTCCCGCCGAGTTCCCGCAGTTTCTTTCTGCCCTTCGGACAGATAGGCGGTGGAACACGCTACGACGAGTTCGACGGCACTTAGGGTAGCCACGCGGAACTCTCCCGCATAAGCTCTCGCCTTTACCGCACATAGAAAAGCCGTACTTTGAGTAGTGATGGCATTAAATGTAGTTTCCTTCTATATATAGGGGACTGGTGAGGCTTGACTGGAATCGACGATGGACGTGGCGTAAGCGTTATCGGCATGTCAGCAGGCTGTTGGCGGCAGGACTGTCGATTCGACTACCGGCACCCGCCGCCTACCGAGGTTATCGTCGGCATTTCGATTACCGGCTCCCGCCGAGTTCCCGCAGTTTCTTTCTGCCCTTCGGACAGATAGGCGGTGGAACACGCTACGACGAGTTCGACGGTACTTCGGGTACCCACGCGGAACTCTCCCGCATAAGCTCTCGCCTTTACCGCACATAGAAAAGCCGTACTTTTGAGTAGTGATGGCATTAAATGTAGTTTCCTTCTATATATATAGGGACTGGTGAGCTTGACTGGAATCGACGATGGACGTGGCGTAAGCGTTATCGGCATGTCAGCAGGCTGTTGGCGGCAGGACTGTCGATTCGACTACCGGCACCCGCCGCCTACCGAGGTTATCGTCGGCATTTCGATTACCGGCTCCCGCCGAGTTCCCGCAGTTTCTTTCTGCCCTTCGGACAGATAGGCGTGGAACACGCTACGACGAGTTCGACGGTACTTCGGGTACCCACGCGGAACTCTCCCGCATAAGCTCTCGCCTTTACCGCACATAGAAAAGCCGTACTTTGAGTAGTGATGGCATTAAATGTAGTTTCCTTCTATATATAGGGGACTGGTGAGCTTGACTGGAATCGACGATGGACGTAGCGTAAGCGTTATCGGCATGTCAGCAGGCTGTTGGCGGCAGGACTGTCGATTCGACTACCGGCACCCGCCGCCTACCGAGGTTATCGTCGGCATTTCGATTACCGGCTCCCGCCGAGTTCCCGCAGTTTCTTTCTGCCCTTCGGACAGATAGGCGGTGGAACACGCTACGACGAGTTCGACGGTACTTCGGGTACCCACGCGGAACTCTCCCGCATAAGCTCTCGCCTTTACCGCACATAGAAAAGCCGTACTTTTGAGTAGTGATGGCATTAAATGTAGTTTCCTTCTATATATAGGGGACTGGTGAGGCTTGACTGGAATCGACGATGGACGTGGCGTAAGCGTTATCGGCATGTCAGCAGGCTGTTGGCGGCAGGACTGTCGATTCGACTACCGGCACCCGCCGCCTACCGAGGTTATCGTCGGCATTTCGATTACCGGCTCCCGCCGAGTTCCCGCAGTTTCTTTCTGCCCTTCGGACAGATAGGCGGTGGAACACGCTACGACGAGTTCGACGGTACTTAGGGTAGCCACGCGGAACTCTCCCGCATAAGCTCTCGCCTTTACCGCACATAGAAAAGCCGTACTTTGAGTAGTGATGGCATTAAATGTAGTTTCCTTCTATATATAGGGGACTGGTGAGGCTTGACTGGAATCGACGATGGACGTGGCGTAAGCGTTATCGGCATGTCAGCAGGCTGTTGGCGGCAGGACTGTCGATTCGACTACCGGCACCCGCCGCCTACCGAGGTTATCGTCGGCATTTCGATTACCGGCTCCCGCCGAGTTCCCGCAGTTTCTTTCTGCCCTTCGGACAGATAGGCGGTGGAACACGCTACGACGAGTTCGACGGTACTTAGGGTAGCCACGCGGAACTCTCCCGCATAAGCTCTCGCCTTTACCGCACATAGAAAAGCCGTACTTTTGAGTAGTGATGGCATTAAATGTAGTTTCCTTCTATATATAGGGGACTGGTGAGGCTTGACTGGAATCGACGATGGACGTGGCGTAAGCGTTATCGGCATGTCAGCAGGCTGTTGGCGGCAGGACTGTCGATTCGACTACCGGCACCCGCCGCCTACCGAGGTTATCGTCGGCATTTCGATTACCGGCTCCCGCCGAGTTCCCGCAGTTTCTTTCTGCCCTTCGGACAGATTGGCGGTGGAACACGCTACGACGAGTTCGACGGTACTTCGGGTACCCACGCGGAACTCTCCCGCATAAGCTCTCGCCTTTACCGCACATAGAAAAGCCGTACTTTGAGTAGTGATGGCATTAAATGTAGTTTCCTTCTATATATAGGGGACTGGTGAGGCTTGACTGGAATCGACGATGGACGTGGCGTAAGCGTTATCGGCATGTCAGCAGGCTGTTGGCGGCAGGACTGTCGATTCGACTACCGGCACCCGCCGCCTACCGAGGTTATCGTCGGCATTTCGATTACCGGCTCCCGCCGAGTTCCCGCAGTTTCTTTCTGCCCTTCGGACAGATAGGCGGTGGAACACGCTACGACGAGTTCGACGGTACTTCGGGTACCCACGCGGAACTCTCCCGCATAAGCTCTCGCCTTTACCGCACATAGAAAAGCCGTACTTTGAGTAGTGATGGCATTAAATGTAGTTTCCTTCTATATATAGGGGACTGGTGAGGCTTGACTGGAATCGACGATGGACGTGGCGTAAGCGTTATCGGCATGTCAGCAGGCTGTTGGCGGCAGGACTGTCGATTCGACTACCGGCACCCGCCGCCTACCGAGGTTATCGTCGGCATTTCGATTACCGGCTCCCGCCGAGTTCCCGCAGTTTCTTTCTGCCCTTCGGACAGATAGGCGGTGGAACACGCTACGACGAGTTCGACGGTACTTCGGGTACCCACGCGGAACTCTCCCGCATAAGCTCTCGCCTTTACCGCACATAGAAAAGCCGTACTTTTGAGTAGTGATGGCATTAAATGTAGTTTCCTTCTATATATAGGGACTGGTGAGCTTGACTGGAATCGACGATGGACGTGGCGTAAGCGTTATCGGCATGTCAGCAGGCTGTTGGCGGCAGGACTGTCGATTCGACTACCGGCACCCGCCGCCTACCGAGGTTATCGTCGGCATTTCGATTACCGGCTCCCGCCGAGTTCCCGCAGTTTCTTTCTGCCCTTCGGACAGATAGGCGGTGGAACACGCTACGACGAGTTCGACGGTACTTCGGGTACCCACGCGGAACTCTCCCGCATAAGCTCTCGCCTTTACCGCACATAGAAAAGCCGTACTTTTGAGTAGTGATGGCATTAAATGTAGTTTCCTTCTATATATAGGGGACTGGTGAGGCTTGACTGGAATCGACGATGGACGTGGCGTAAGCGTTATCGGCATGTCAGCAGGCTGTTGGCGGCAGGACTGTCGATTCGACTACCGGCACCCGCCGCCTACCGAGGTTATCGTCGGCATTTCGATTACCGGCTCCCGCCGAGTTCCCGCAGTTTCTTTCTGCCCTTCGGACAGATAGGCGGTGGAACACGCTACGACGAGTTCGACGGTACTTCGGGTACCCACGCGGAACTCTCCCGCATAAGCTCTCGCCTTTACCGCACATAGAAAAGCCGTACTTTGAGTAGTGATGGCATTAAATGTAGTTTCCTTCTATATATAGGGGACTGGTGAGGCTTGACTGGAATCGACGATGGACGTGGCGTAAGCGTTATCGGCATGTCAGCAGGCTGTTGGCGGCAGGACTGTCGATTCGACTACCGGCACCCGCCGCCTACCGAGGTTATCGTCGGCATTTCGATTACCGGCTCCCGCCGAGTTCCCGCAGTTTCTTTCTGCCCTTCGGACAGATAGGCGGTGGAACACGCTACGACGAGTTCGACGGTACTTAGGGTAGCCACGCGGAACTCTCCCGCATAAGCTCTCGCCTTTACCGCACATAGAAAAGCCGTACTTTTGAGTAGTGATGGCATTAAATGTAGTTTCCTTCTATATATAGGGGACTGGTGAGGCTTGACTGGAATCGACGATGGACGTGGCGTAAGCGTTATCGGCATGTCAGCAGGCTGTTGGCGGCAGGACTGTCGATTCGACTACCGGCACCCGCCGCCTACCGAGGTTATCGTCGGCATTTCGATTACCGGCTCCCGCCGAGTTCCCGCAGTTTCTTTCTGCCCTTCGGACAGATAGGCGTGGAACACGCTACGACGAGTTCGACGGTACTTCGGGTACCCACGCGGAACTCTCCCGCATAAGCTCTCGCCTTTACCGCACATAGAAAAGCCGTACTTTGAGTAGTGATGGCATTAAATGTAGTTTCCTTCTATATATATAGGGGACTGGTGAGGCTTGACTGGAATCGACGATGGACGTGGCGTAAGCGTTATCGGCATGTCAGCAGGCTGTTGGCGGCAGGACTGTCGATTCGACTACCGGCACCCGCCGCCTACCGAGGTTATCGTCGGCATTTCGATTACCGGCTCCCGCCGAGTTCCCGCAGTTTCTTTCTGCCCTTCGGACAGATAGGCGGTGGAACACGCTACGACGAGTTCGACGGTACTTCGGGTACCCACGCGGAACTCTCCCGCATAAGCTCTCGCCTTTACCGCACATAGAAAAGCCGTACTTTTGAGTAGTGATGGCATTAAATGTAGTTTCCTTCTATATATAGGGGACTGGTGAGGCTTGACTGGAATCGACGATGGACGTGGCGTAAGCGTTATCGGCATGACACCAGTCTGTTGGCGGCAGGACTGTCGATTCGACTACCGGCACCCGCCGCCTACCGAGGTTATCGTCGGCATTTCGATTACCGGCTCCCGCCGAGTTCCCGCAGTTTCTTTCTGCCCTTCGGACAGATAGGCGGTGGAACACGCTACGACGAGTTCGACGGCACTTAGGGTAGCCACGCGGAACTCTCCCGCATAAGCTCTCGCCTTTACCGCACATAGAAAAGCCGTACTTTTGAGTAGTGATGGCATTAAATGTAGTTTCCTTCTATATATAGGGGACTGGTGAGGCTTGACTGGAATCGACGATGGACGTGGCGTAAGCGTTATCGGCATGACACCAGTCTGTTGGCGGCAGGACTGTCGATTCGACTACCGGCACCCGCCGCCTACCGAGGTTATCGTCGGCATTTCGATTACCGGCTCCCGCCGAGTTCCCGCAGTTTCTTTCTGCCCTTCGGACAGATAGGCGGTGGAACACGCTACGACGAGTTCGACGGCACTTAGGGTAGCCACGCGGAACTCTCCCGCATAAGCTCTCGCCTTTACCGCACATAGAAAAGCCGTACTTTTGAGTAGTGATGGCATTAAATGTAGTTTCCTTCTATATATAGGGGACTGGTGAGGCTTGACTGGAATCGACGATGGACGTGGCGTAAGCGTTATCGGCATGTCAGCAGGCTGTTGGCGGCAGGACTGTCGATTCGACTACCGGCACCCGCCGCCTACCGAGGTTATCGTCGGCATTTCGATTACCGGCTCCCGCCGAGTTCCCGCAGTTTCTTTCTGCCCTTCGGACAGATTGGCCGTGGAACACGCTACGACGAGTTCGACGGTACTTCGGGTACCCACGCGGAACTCTCCCGCATAAGCTCTCGCCTTTACCGCACATAGAAAAGCCGTACTTTTGAGTAGTGATGGCATTAAATGTAGTTTCCTTCTATATATATAGGGGACTGGTGAGCTTGACTGGAATCGACGATGGACGTAGCGTAAGCGTTATCGGCATGTCAGCAGGCTGTTGGCGGCAGGACTGTCGATTCGACTACCGGCACCCGCCGCCTACCGAGGTTATCGTCGGCATTTCGATTACCGGCTCCCGCCGAGTTCCCGCAGTTTCTTTCTGCCCTTCGGACAGATTGGCCGTGGAACACGCTACGACGAGTTCGACGGCACTTAGGGTACCCACGCGGAACTCTCCCGCATAAGCTCTCGCCTTTACCGCACATAGAAAAGCCGTACTTTTGAGTAGTGATGGCATTAAATGTAGTTTCCTTCTATATATAGGGGACTGGTGAGGCTTGACTGGAATCGACGATGGACGTAGCGTAAGCGTTATCGGCATGTCAGCAGGCTGTTGGCGGCAGGACTGTCGATTCGACTACCGGCACCCGCCGCCTACCGAGGTTATCGTCGGCATTTCGATTACCGGCTCCCGCCGAGTTCCCGCAGTTTCTTTCTGCCCTTCGGACAGATAGGCGGTGGAACACGCTACGACGAGTTCGACGGTACTTCGGGTACCCACGCGGAACTCTCCCGCATAAGCTCTCGCCTTTACCGCACATAGAAAAGCCGTACTTTTGAGTAGTGATGGCATTAAATGTAGTTTCCTTCTATATATAGGGGACTGGTGAGGCTTGACTGGAATCGACGATGGACGTGGCGTAAGCGTTATCGGCATGACACCAGTCTGTTGGCGGCAGGACTGTCGATTCGACTACCGGCACCCGCCGCCTACCGAGGTTATCGTCGGCATTTCGATTACCGGCTCCCGCCGAGTTCCCGCAGTTTCTTTCTGCCCTTCGGACAGATAGGCGGTGGAACACGCTACGACGAGTTCGACGGCACTTAGGGTAGCCACGCGGAACTCTCCCGCATAAGCTCTCGCCTTTACCGCACATAGAAAAGCCGTACTTTTGAGTAGTGATGGCATTAAATGTAGTTTCCTTCTATATATAGGGGACTGGTGAGGCTTGACTGGAATCGACGATGGACGTGGCGTAAGCGTTATCGGCATGACACCAGTCTGTTGGCGGCAGGACTGTCGATTCGACTACCGGCACCCGCCGCCTACCGAGGTTATCGTCGGCATTTCGATTACCGGCTCCCGCCGAGTTCCCGCAGTTTCTTTCTGCCCTTCGGACAGATAGGCGGTGGAACACGCTACGACGAGTTCGACGGCACTTAGGGTAGCCACGCGGAACTCTCCCGCATAAGCTCTCGCCTTTACCGCACATAGAAAAGCCGTACTTTTGAGTAGTGATGGCATTAAATGTAGTTTCCTTCTATATATAGGGGACTGGTGAGGCTTGACTGGAATCGACGATGGACGTGGCGTAAGCGTTATCGGCATGTCAGCAGGCTGTTGGCGGCAGGACTGTCGATTCGACTACCGGCACCCGCCGCCTACCGAGGTTATCGTCGGCATTTCGATTACCGGCTCCCGCCGAGTTCCCGCAGTTTCTTTCTGCCCTTCGGACAGATTGGCCGTGGAACACGCTACGACGAGTTCGACGGTACTTCGGGTACCCACGCGGAACTCTCCCGCATAAGCTCTCGCCTTTACCGCACATAGAAAAGCCGTACTTTTGAGTAGTGATGGCATTAAATGTAGTTTCCTTCTATATATAGGGGACTGGTGAGCTTGACTGGAATCGACGATGGACGTAGCGTAAGCGTTATCGGCATGTCAGCAGGCTGTTGGCGGCAGGACTGTCGATTCGACTACCGGCACCCGCCGCCTACCGAGGTTATCGTCGGCATTTCGATTACCGGCTCCCGCCGAGTTCCCGCAGTTTCTTTCTGCCCTTCGGACAGATTGGCCGTGGAACACGCTACGACGAGTTCGACGGCACTTAGGGTAGCCACGCGGAACTCTCCCGCATAAGCTCTCGCCTTTACCGCACATAGAAAAGCCGTACTTTTGAGTAGTGATGGCATTAAATGTAGTTTCCTTCTATATATATAGGGGACTGGTGAGGCTTGACTGGAATCGACGATGGACGTGGCGTAAGCGTTATCGGCATGACACCAGTCTGTTGGCGGCAGGACTGTCGATTCGACTACCGGCACCCGCCGCCTACCGAGGTTATCGTCGGCATTTCGATTACCGGCTCCCGCCGAGTTCCCGCAGTTTCTTTCTGCCCTTCGGACAGATAGGCGGTGGAACACGCTACGACGAGTTCGACGGCACTTAGGTAGCCACGCGGAACTCTCCCGCATAAGCTCTCGCCTTTACCGCACATAGAAAAGCCGTACTTTTGAGTAGTGATGGCATTAAATGTAGTTTCCTTCTATATATAGGGGACTGGTGAGGCTTGACTGGAATCGACGATGGACGTGGCGTAAGCGTTATCGGCATGACACCAGTCTGTTGGCGGCAGGACTGTCGATTCGACTACCGGCACCCGCCGCCTACCGAGGTTATCGTCGGCATTTCGATTACCGGCTCCCGCCGAGTTCCCGCAGTTTCTTTCTGCCCTTCGGACAGATAGGCGGTGGAACACGCTACGACGAGTTCGACGGCACTTAGGGTAGCCACGCGGAACTCTCCCGCATAAGCTCTCGCCTTTACCGCACATAGAAAAGCCGTACTTTTGAGTAGTGATGGCATTAAATGTAGTTTCCTTCTATATATAGGGGACTGGTGAGGCTTGACTGGAATCGACGATGGACGTGGCGTAAGCGTTATCGGCATGTCAGCAGGCTGTTGGCGGCAGGACTGTCGATTCGACTACCGGCACCCGCCGCCTACCGAGGTTATCGTCGGCATTTCGATTACCGGCTCCCGCCGAGTTCCCGCAGTTTCTTTCTGCCCTTCGGACAGATTGGCCGTGGAACACGCTACGACGAGTTCGACGGTACTTCGGGTACCCACGCGGAACTCTCCCGCATAAGCTCTCGCCTTTACCGCACATAGAAAAGCCGTACTTTTGAGTAGTGATGGCATTAAATGTAGTTTCCTTCTATATATAGGGGACTGGTGAGCTTGACTGGAATCGACGATGGACGTAGCGTAAGCGTTATCGGCATGTCAGCAGGCTGTTGGCGGCAGGACTGTCGATTCGACTACCGGCACCCGCCGCCTACCGAGGTTATCGTCGGCATTTCGATTACCGGCTCCCGCCGAGTTCCCGCAGTTTCTTTCTGCCCTTCGGACAGATTGGCCGTGGAACACGCTACGACGAGTTCGACGGTACTTCGGGTACCCACGCGGAACTCTCCCGCATAAGCTCTCGCCTTTACCGCACATAGAAAAGCCGTACTTTTGAGTAGTGATGGCATTAAATGTAGTTTCCTTCTATATATATAGGGGACTGGTGAGCTTGACTGGAATCGACGATGGACGTAGCGTAAGCGTTATCGGCATGTCAGCAGGCTGTTGGCGGCAGGACTGTCGATTCGACTACCGGCACCCGCCGCCTACCGAGGTTATCGTCGGCATTTCGATTACCTGCTCCCGCCGAGTTCCTGCAGTTTCTTTCTGCCCTTCGGACAGATAGGCGGTGGAACACGCTACGACGAGTTCGACGGCACTTAGGGTAGCCACGCGGAACTCTCCCGCATAAGCTCTCGCCTTTACCGCACATAGAAAAGCCGTACTTTTGAGTAGTGATGGCATTAAATGTAGTTTCCTTCTATATATAGGGGGGACTGGTGAGGCTTGACTGGAATCGACGATGGACGTGGCGTAAGCGTTATCGGCATGACACCAGTCTGTTGGCGGCAGGACTGTCGATTCGACTACCGGCACCCGCCGCCTATCGAGGTTATCGTCGGCATTTCGATTACCGGCTCCCGCCGAGTTCCCGCAGTTTCTTTCTGCCCTTCGGACAGATAGGCGGTGGAACACGCTACGACGAGTTCGACGGCACTTAGGGTAGCCACGCGGAACTCTCCCGCATAAGCTCTCGCCTTTACCGCACATAGAAAAGCCGTACTTTTGAGTAGTGATGGCATTAAATGTAGTTTCCTTCTATATATAGGGGACTGGTGAGGCTTGACTGGAATCGACGATGGACGTAGCGTAAGCGTTATCGGCATGTTCAAACGTTGCCGCCGACTAACCCCAATGGCCTCATTGCCTCTAGGAGAGATTCGCGATCGATCACGCGACGCGTCCGTTGGCGGGGTTGTGGAGGACGATGCGGACACTACCCGGTAGTTTTAGGACGTTACGTGTACCTTTTCGCTCAAAACTGAGGACCAATTTGACGCAACTCAGGGTTGCGATGCGGAACTTGCCCGCATAGGCTCTCGCCTTTTACCGCACTTTCAAAAGCCGTACTAATGGGTTCTGATGGCATTAAATGTAGTTTCCTTCTATATATAGGGAGCATAGTCTGTCTGAGACGGACTTCAAAGGGAGGACGGCTTTAAGAAATTTTCTCCCATATAGAGTGATGCCAAAGACGGCATGGATGTGAGGCGAGTTCGGTGAAATTTGGAAAGTGGGAGGAAATGGCAAAATCAGTTTGATAGTTAGAAACGTTGTTTTCAGCGTTCATTTTCACCACTTTTCACTCAAAACTGAGGACCAATTTGACGCAACTCAGGGTTGCGATGCGGAACTTGCCCGCATAGGCTCTCGCCGTTTACCGCACTTTCAAATGCCGTACTAATGGGTTCTGATGGCATTAAATGTAGTTTCCTTCTCTATATAGGGGGCATAGTCTGTCTGAGACGGACCTGAAAGGGAGTACGACTTTAAGAAATTTTCTCCCGTATAGAGTGATGCCAAAGACGGCATGGATGTGAGGAGAGTTCGGTGAAATTTGGAAAGTGGGAGGAAATGGCAAAATCAGTTTGATAGTTAGAAACGTTGTTTTCAGCGTTCATTTTCACCACTTTTCACTCAAAACTGAGGACCAATTTGACGCAACTCAGGGTTGCGATGCGGAACTTGCCCGCATAGGCTCTCGCCTTTTACCGCACTTTCAAAAGCCGTACTAATGGGTTCTGATGGCATTAAATGTAGTTTCCTTCTATATATAGGGAGCATAGTCTGTCTGAGACGGACTTCAAAGGGAGGACGGCTTTAAGAAATTTTCTCCCGTATAGTGTGATGCCAAAGACGGCATGGATGTGAGGCGAGTTCGGTGAAATTTGGAAAGTGGGAGGAAATGGCAAAATCAGTTTGATAGTTAGAAACGTTGTTTTCAGCGTTCATTTTCACCACTTTTCACTCAAAACTGAGGACCAATTTGACGCAACTCAGGGTTGCGATGCGGAACTTGCCCGCATAGGCTCTCGCCGTTTACCGCACTTTCAAATGCCGTACTAATGGGTTCTGATGGCATTAAATGTAGTTTCCTTCTCTATATAGGGGGCATAGTCTGTCTGAGACGGACCTGAAAGGGAGTACGACTTTAAGAAATTTTCTCCCGTATAGAGTGATGCCAAAGACGGCATGGATGTGAGGAGAGTTCGGTGAAATTTGGAAAGTGGGAGGAAATGGCAAAATCAGTTTGATAGTTAGAAACGTTGTTTTCAGCGTTCATTTTCACCACTTTTCACTCAAAACTGAGGACCAATTTGACGCAACTCAGGGTTGCGATGCGGAACTTGCCCGCATAGGTTCTCGCCTTTTACCGCACTTTGAAATGCCGTACTAATGGGTTCTGATGGCATTAAATGTAGTTTCCTTCTCTATATAGGGGCATAGTCTGTCTGAGACGGACCTGAAAGGGAGTACGACTTTAAGAAATTTTCTCCCGTATAGAGTGATGCCAAAGACGGCATGGATGTGAGGAGAGTTCGGTGAAATTTGGAAAGTGGGAGGAAATGGCAAAATCAGTTTGATAGTTAGAAACGTTGTTTTTCAGCGTTCATTTTCACCACTTTTCACTCAAAACTGAGGACCAATTTGACGCAACTCAGGGTAGCGATGCGGAACTATTCCGCTTGGTCCCTTGCCTTTACCGCACTTTCAAATGCCGTACTAATGGGTTCTGATGGCATTAAATTTAGTTTCCTTCTCTATATAGGGGCATAGTCTGTCTGAGACAGGATTGTAACATTGTGTTAAGCCTCCTCTCACCTTTTAACCCGGCGTGCCCGGGACCTGTGGGCTGGTCACGGCCCGTTTCCACACAGGTGGTGAGTACTAGCGAAAACGACTGCCGATAGTGTTAAGAAATGGCCGAACAAAGAATGTAAGAGGCCGAGAGATATTGAATGAACGAACGTAATGGTGGATTGAAACAATATATTGGAGCGAAAAGAATGTTGCGAGAAGTGATGGTTTTAAGAACACTGTGCGGCGTTTTCCTAGTAAGTTTGTCGTTCTACCCGTCTCGGTGGATTCGGCACCACCTGTAACGGTGGTTTTTGACGTGCCTCGGTGGAAGAGGTTACTGTCGTAAAATATATGGGTAGCTGTTTCCCGTTCCCTCTCGGTCCGTGCGGGGATAAAAGCAGTACGTGCGTTCGACCGCACGCCTACGAGTTAATCCGAGCGATTAGCCGGTCTCAGTCAGAGACACACGGGATGCTGGACCCGCAGCGTGCTCTGCACGAGTCGTTGAATTTCAGCTTGTCAAACCAAGGGTCCGAGCGGCCCTTCCCTTTCACGGGGCATGTTATTTACGGTGACTGTTTCCCTTTCTCTCTCGTTCCGAGCGGGGATAAAAGCAGTACGTGCGTTCGACCGCACGCCTACGAGTTAATCCGAGCGATTAGCCGGTCTCAGTCAGAGACACACGGGATGCTGGACCCGCAGCGTGCTCTGCACGAGTCGTTGAATTTCAGCATGTCAAACCAAGGGTCCGAGCGGCTCTTCCCTTTCACGGGGCAAGTCAATAACGGTGACTGTTTCCCTTTCCTCTCGGTCCGAGCGGGGATAAAAGCAGTACGTGCGTTCGACCGCACGCCTACGAGTTAATCCGAGCGATTAGCCGGTCTCAGTCAGAGACACACGGGATGCTGGACCCGCAGCGTGCTCTGCACGAGTCGTTGAATTTCAGCTTGTCAAACCAAGGGTCCGAGCGGCCCTTCCCTTTCACGGGGCAAGTCAATAACGGTGACTGTTTCCCTTTCCTCTCGGTCCGAGCGGGGATAAAAGCAGTACGTGCGTTCGACCGCACCCTACGTGTTAATCCGAGCGATTAGCCGGTCTCAGTCAGAGACACACGGGATGCTGGACCCGCAGCGTGCTCTGCACGAGTCGTTGAATTTCAGCATGTCAAACCAAGGGTCCGAGCGGCTCTTCCCTTTCACGGGGCAAGTCAATAACGGTGACTGTTTCCCTTCCCTCTCGGTCCGAGCGGGGATAAAAGCAGTACGTGCGTTCGACCGCACCCCTACGTGTTAATCCGAGCGATTAGCCGGTCTCAGTCAGAGACACACGGGATGCTGGACCCGCAGCGTGCTCTGCACGAGTCGTTGAATTTCAGCATGTCAAACCAAGGGTCCGAGCGGCTCTTCCCTTTCACGGGGCAAGTCAATAACGGTGACTGTTTCCCTTTCCCTCTCGGTCCGAGCGGGGATAAAAGCAGTACGTGCGTTCGACCGCACGCCTACGAGTTAATCCGAGCGATTAGCCGGTCTCAGTCAGAGACACACGGGATGCTGGACCCGCAGCGTGCTCTGCACGAGTCGTTGAATTTCAGCTTGTCAAACCAAGGGTCCGAGCGGCCCTTCCCTTTCACGGGGCATGTTATTTACGGTGACTGTTTCCCTTTCCCTCGGTCCGAGCGGGGATAAAAGCAGTACGTGCGTTCGACCGCACGCCTACGAGTTAATCCGAGCGATTAGCCGGTCTCAGTCAGAGACACACGGGATGCTGGACCCGCAGCGTGCTCTGCACGAGTCGTTGAATTTCAGCTTGTCAAACCAAGGGTCCGAGCGGCCCTTCCCTTTCACGGGGCACGTCAATAACGGTGACTGTTTCCCTTTCCCTCTCGGTCCGAGCGGGGATAAAGCAGTACGTGCGTTCGACCGCACGCCTACGAGTTAATCCGAGCGATTAGCCGGTCTCAGTCAGAGACACACGGGATGCTGGACCCGCAGCGTGCTCTGCACGAGTCGTTGAATTTCAGCTTGTCAAACCAAGGGTCCGAGCGGCCCTTCCCTTTCACGGGGCATGTTATTTACGGTGACTGTTTCCCTTTCCCTCTCGGTCCGAGCGGGGATAAAAGCAGTACGTGCGTTCGACCGCACGCCTACGAGTTAATCCGAGCGATTAGCCGGTCTCAGTCAGAGACACACGGGATGCTGGACCCGCAGCGTGCTCTGCACGAGCCGTTGAATTTCAGCATGTCAAACCATGGGTCCGAGCGGCTCTTCCCTTTCACGGGGCACGTCAATATCGGTGACTGTTTCCCTTTCCCTCTCGGTCCGAGCGGGGATAAAAGCAGTACGTGCGTTCGACCGCACGCCTACGAGTTAATCCGAGCGATTAGCCGGTCTCAGTCAGAGACACACGGGATGCTGGACCCGCAGCGTGCTCTGCACGAGTCGTTGAATTTCAGCTTGTCAAACCAAGGGTCCGAGCGGCCCTTCCCTTTCACGGGGCATGTTATTTACGGTGACTGTTTCCCTTTCCTCTCGGTCCGAGCGGGGATAAAAGCAGTACGTGCGTTCGACCGCACGCCTACGAGTTAATCCGAGCGATTAGCCGGTCTCAGTCAGAGACACACGGGATGCTGGACCCGCAGCGTGCTCTGCACGAGCCGTTGAATTTCAGCATGTCAAACCAAGGGTCCGAGCGGCTCTTCCCTTTCACGGGGCACGTGAACAACGGTGACTGTTTCCCTTTCCCTCTCGGTCCGAGCGGGGATAAAAGCAGTACGTGCGTTCGACCGCACGCCTACGAGTTAATCCGAGCGATTAGCCGGTCTCAGTCAGAGACACACGGGATGCTGGACCCGCAGCGTGCTCTGCACGAGTCGTTGAATTTCAGCTTGTCAAACCAAGGGTCCGAGCGGCCCTTCCCTTTCACGGGGCATGTTATTTACGGTGACTGTTTCCCTTTCCCTCTCGGTCCGAGCGGGGATAAAAGCAGTACGTGCGTTCGACCGCACGCCTACGAGTTAATCCGAGCGATTAGCCGGTCTCAGTCAGAGACACACGGGATGCTGGACCCGCAGCGTGCTCTGCACGAGCCGTTGAATTTCAGCATGTCAAACCAAGGGTCCGAGCGGCTCTTCCCTTTCACGGGGCACGTGAACAACGGTGACTGTTTCCCTTTCCCTCTCTGTCCGAGTGGGGATAAAAGCAGTACGTGCGTTCGACCGCACCCCTACGAGTTAATCCGAGCGATTAGCCGGTCTCAGTCAGAGACACACGGGATGCTGGACCCGCAGCGTGCTCTGCACGAGCCGTTGAATTTCAGCATGTCAAACCAAGGGTCCGAGCGGCTCTTCCCTTTCACGGGGCACGTGAACAACGGTGACTGTTTCCCTATCCCTCTCGGTCCGAGCGGGGATAAAAGCAGTACGTGCGTTCGACCGCACGCCTACGAGTTAATCCGAGCGATTAGCCGGTCTCAGTCAGAGACACACGGGATGCTGGACCCGCAGCGTGCTCTGCACGAGTCGTTGAATTTCAGCTTGTCAAACCAAGGGTCCGAGCGGCCCTTCCCTTTCACGGGGCAATGTTATTTACGGTGACTGTTTCCCTTTCCTCTCGGTCCGAGCGGGGATAAAAGCAGTACGTGCGTTCGACCGCACGCCTACGAGTTAATCCGAGCGATTAGCCGGTCTCAGTCAGAGACACAAGGGATGCTGGACCCGCAGCGTGCTCTGCACGAGCCGTTGAATTTCAGCTTGTCAAACCAAGGGTCCGAGCGGCCCTTCCCTTTCACGGGGCACGTCAATAACGGTGACTGTTTCCCTTTCCCTCTCGGTCCGAGCGGGGATAAAGCAGTACGTGCGTTCGACCGCACGCGTACGAGTTAATCCGAGCGATTAACGATTGTCTTTGTTACGAAAGACGTTCTGTTCCCACTGCTGATGCGACGAGTTTCGGGTAACCATGCCGAGACATCGGAATATGCATCATTTTCGATATAGCTTAGTGTGGGTTGAGCTGTCCTCCGAAGGTCGGTTCTTCCTGATACGCCCTAGTTTGTTTCGTTTTATCGGAACTGTTGTTTTGGAGAACTCGTACTCTAGAGTGTGTAAGAGGTCTGTCTCGTGATTGGTGACACGAAGTAGACAGAGAACGGCAGGCGTGTATCTAGCCACGCGTCTGCCGATTCGAGAGTGGTGTTTCTACTCGCCGTTGGAGCGGGTGGCTTGCACCGAACGAGAAAAGATACCTGGTTGATCCTGCCAGTAGTCATATGCTTGTCTCAAAGATTAAGCCATGCATGTCTAAGTACATGCCGAAATAAGGTGAAACCGCGAATGGCTCATTATCCAGCCGTTGTTCCTTAGATCGTACTTTCCTACTTGGATAACTGTGGTAATTCTAGAGCTAATACATGCAACAAAGCTCCGACCTCACGGGACGAGCGCATTTATTAGACCAAGACCAATCGGACCTCGGTCCGCAAATGATGGTGACTCTGGATAACTTTTGGCTGATCGCACGGTCTAGCACCGGCGACGCATCTTTCAAGTGTCTGCCTTATCAACTGTCGATGGTAGGTTATGCGCCTACCATGGTCGTAACGGGTAACGGGGAATCAGGGTTCGATTCCGGAGAGGGAGCCTGAGAAACGGCTACCACATCCAAGGAAGGCAGCAGGCGCGCAAATTACCCACTCCCAGAACGGGGAGGTAGTGACGAAAATAACGATACGGGACTCTATCGAGGCCCCGTAATTGGAATGAGTACACTCTAAATCCTTTAACGAGGATCTATTGGAGGGCAAGTCTGGTGCCAGCAGCCGCGGTAATTCCAGCTCCAATAGCGTATATTAAAGTTGTTGCGGTTAAAAAGCTCGTAGTTGGATCTCAGTTCTAGACAGGGGGTCCGCTTTGGCGGTTACTTCCTGGCCTAAACATCCTGCCGGTTTTCCCTCGGTGCCCTTGATTGAGTGTCTTGGGTGGCCGGCAAGTTTACTTTGAAAAATTAGAGTGCTCAAAGCAGGCGAAACGCCTGAATAATGGTGCATGGAATAATGGAATAGGACCTCGGTTCTATTTTGTTGGTTTTCGGAACACGAGGTAATGATTAAGAGGGACAGACGGGGCATTCGTATTGCGACGCTAGAGGTGAAATTCTTGGACCGTCGCAAGACGAACTACTGCGAAAGCATTTGCCAAGAATGTTTTCATTAATCAAGAACGAAAGTTAGAGGTTCGAAGGCGATCAGATACCGCCCTAGTTCTAACCATAAACGATGCCAACCAGCGATCCGCCTGAGTTCCTCAAACGACTCGGCGGGCAGCTTCCGGGAAACCAAAGTGTTTGGGTTCCGGGGGAAGTATGGTTGCAAAGCTGAAACTTAAAGGAATTGACGGAAGGGCACCACCAGGAGTGGAGCCTGCGGCTTAATTTGACTCAACACGGGAAACTCACCCGGCCCGGACACTGGAAGGATTGACAGATTAAGAGCTCTTTCTTGATTCAGTGGGTGGTGGTGCATGGCCGTTCTTAGTTGGTGGAGCGATTTGTCTGGTTAATTCCGATAACGAACGAGACTCTAGCCTATTAAATAGACGACTGATCACACGTGTCGGTCGATCTTCTTAGAGGGACAAGCGGCGTTTAGCCGCACGAGACAGAGCAATAACAGGTCTGTGATGCCCTTAGATGTCCGGGGCCGCACGCGCGCTACACTGAAGGAATCAGCGTGTGATTGCCCCTGTCCGGTAGGACTGGGTAACCCGTTGAACCTCCTTCGTGATAGGGATAGGGGCTTGTAATTATTCCCCTTGAACGAGGAATTCCCAGTAAGCACGAGTCATCAGCTCGTGTTGATTACGTCCCTGCCCTTTGTACACACCGCCCGTCGCTACTACCGATTGAATGATTTAGTGAGGTCTTCGGACTGGCTGCTGGAGCGGCTTTCGGGTCGCGCCTGTGTGCCGGAAAGATGACCAAACTTGATCATTTAGAGGAAGTAAAAGTCGTAACAAGGTTTCCGTAGGTGAACCTGCGGAAGGATCATTATCGGGGATGTAGAGAGTGCCCAGCTCGGCCCGTCTTGCCGGCAGGGATTCCCCACTCCAAACAAAGACTCTCTCTGAACAATACCCGGGAGACCGCCGGACCGTCCGCGAAAGGGG
Source organism: Tachypleus tridentatus (assembly GCF_004210375.1). Classification (NCBI taxonomy): domain Eukaryota; kingdom Metazoa; phylum Arthropoda; class Merostomata; order Xiphosura; family Limulidae; genus Tachypleus; species Tachypleus tridentatus. Next base: position 66,262,351 of record NW_027467782.1, on the reverse strand, counting down.
TCCGCGTAGCACATGGTTAATACGTGTGTTTGGTCTCGCCGCGGTGGCTCTCCCGCATCCAGTGGGATGAGAGCTAGAACGTTCAGGTACCTATATGCTCGCGTCAGGTGAACCCCGTAGCGGGTGTCCGAGCCACGGCGCTTGTGCTGACGCGAGGTGTAACCGTGTTTGGTCCTCTGCCCCGTCAGGGTAGGAAACGTAAGGGTTACGCGAGCACGCGGGCTCTGTTTCCTCGCGGGGACAAACTCGGCTGCTAGGTTTAATGAGGCCCCTTAGTCTTTAGAAGGGGCCCGCCTGCTTCATGTGATAAAGTCTCGAAACTGAAAATCCACCGTCGGCGGGTGGTGAGGAAATATTAAGGAGCCCCGAGCGGGGTTCCTTGTGGCAAACAGGAGAGGCTGCACGTCTCTCCATTTCCTCCAGTTCGAGAATGTGGTCTTTAATTGAAACAGGAATTGACGGAAAGATTCACGACTCTAAGCGGTGGATCACTCGGCTCGTGGGTCGATGAAGAACGCAGCTAGCTGCGAGACTTGGTGTGAATTGCAGGACACATTGAGCACTCATTTTTCGAACGCACATTGCGGCTCCGGGTCACGCCCGGAGCCTCGCCTGTCTGAGGGTCGGAATACAGTCTCCTAGGCATGTTTGGTGAGAGCGGGCAGTCTCTCTTAAGCCAATCGGCCACATTGGTCTCGTCGGGGAGGCGGTAGTCGCAATCCCGTAGACCGAAAGTAAGTTTGAAAAGTGCCTGAATAGAACAACAGCTTCTCGCGAGCCGGGAAGCATCGGCAGGCCTGTCTGATTCTCTCCTTCTCCTCCACGTCAGGAGGCGTAGCGGG
>NW_027467782.1:66191509-66256509 GCF_004210375.1 Tachypleus tridentatus | reverse complement strand
TGTATAATCAATGCTAAAATGTTTACCACATTTATATTTATATGTCTGGAACATTTTCTAATGTTGGGTGACACACAATTAAAGGGCAATGATAATGCAGTAGAGTTTACAAGAATAAGCAATATTTTGGTCAACTAGTCAGTTTAGTTAAAATAACAATTTTAGGTAGGACTAATTTAGACTGAGTATTTATGTTATAATTATATTAGTTAACAATGTGGTCACAAGGATGAAACTAGAATTGAATGCTGTAAGTCAGTCAACTTAGCTTGAAATTTTGGACATGTTCACACTGAACAATTTGTCTTCGTTCCACTTGTTTAGTACGTCGGTTTAATCAACTCTGGTTTCCACGATTCTATGGTTAGTACAGTACACTTTGAACTTTTCCAGTAAAATTATGTTCTGTTGATGTTTTGTTCGAAATTCTTGACCCAACTTTTGTTCTACGAAACATGCTCACCCTTTATGATACGTGACTGGGCGGTTCATTGTTACAAGCAATCCCACAGTTCCTCTGTGAAACAGTGGTTGGTGAGTGGTGATCACTTGGTACCTATCCTCTTTTCTTTCACTGCTAAATTATCGACGGCTATAGCAGATAGCCCTCGTGCAGTATAGAGCCAAATTCAAACACACCGATACTCTCTTCAGACAAATATGATAAGATAATGAATTTTTCAAAGTTTTGCTCACTAAAATGGAGAAACTTTGGAATGATGTATCGAAGTTTGCATTCTGAAAGGAAGCACATTTCAAGATTTTCCTTTTTAACTTTAATTTTCAGAGTCACAGCATACAGACAACAGTTCGTTCACATATGGTCATATCAATATATTAGCAATCATTGTATCGAACGAAAATGATGTTTGACGATTAATTGTATAACTGTATTGAAGATGAAGAAATACTTTGATACAATAGAAGGGGACAGAGGTAAAGTTTTCAATATTTTACATATTCCATCTTCAGTATACAGAGCAAAATAGAAAGACGTAATTTCTAACTAACTAAATAAAATATATTGCTGAAATTACGATAATGTGAAACTAAAATACACGGAAAGTAAATTACTGACAATAAAACATGCTGTAAATATTTTAAAATGTGCTATTTGAATGAAGACTACATGATATTCGGTGTAGATTAAAGTTGTTTAATGTGGATGGTTTCTTTAAGTGCTAATTCCAGATCAGTGTTATCCATACAAACGATACTTATATTTTAATGTTCGTGTCCTGTTTCTTCACAGTTTTGCTTTATAAATGAAACCCATGACACGGGTCGTACGTCTAGGCGCAGCCGTTGCGAAAAGTGCACGAAAGGTTGGCGGCGGGACCTTCGATTCGTCGTCCCTAGAGGATACGGTCGGCATTTCGAACACCTGCTCCCGCCGAGTACACGCATTGGCCTCGGTACAAGTCGAACAGAGTCTCAGAGCATGTGCCAGCGATTGGGAAATTTAAACACCCGCGCCCGCCGCCTACCGACGGGGGAACCGATTTTCTCGATCTGTTTCGCGCGTGCGTGGTCCAACAGCAGCTTGCTCCAACGGGTCGGACGTCTAGACGCAGCCGTTGCGAAAAGTGCCCGAAAGGTTGGCGGCGGGACCTTCGATTCTTCGTCCCTAGAGGATACGGTCGGCATTTCGAACACCTGCTCCCGCCGAGTACACGCATTGGCCTCGGTACAAGTCGAACAGAGTCTCAGAGCATGTGCCAGCGATTGGGAAATTTAAACACCCGCGCCCGCCGCCTACCGACGGGGGAACCGATTTTCTCGGTCTGTTTCGCGCGTGCGTGTTCTAACAGCCGCTTGCTCCAACGGGTCGGACGTCTAGACGCAGCCGTTGCGAAAAGTGCCCGAAAGGTTGGCGGCGGGACCTTCGATTCGTCGTCCCTAGAGGATACGGTCGGCATTTCGAACACCTGCTCCCGCCGAGTACACGCATTGGCCTCGGTACAAGTCGAACAGAGTCTCAGAGCATGTGCCAGTTGAGCGGGAAATTTAAACACCCGCACCCGCCGCCTACCGACGGGGGAACCCATTTTCTCGGCCTCTTTCGCGCGTGCGTGGTCGAACAGCAGCTTGCTCCAACGGGTCGGACGTCTAGACGCAGCCGTTGCAAAAAGTGCCCGAAAGGTTGGCGGCGGGTCCTTCGATTCGTCGTCCCTAGAGGATGTGGACGGCATTTCGATCACCTGCTCCCGCCGAGTACACGCATTGGCCTCGGTACAAGTCGAACAGAGTCTCAGAGCATGTGCCAGCGATTGGGAAATTTAAACACCCGCGCCCGCCGCCTACCGACGGGGGAACCGATTTTCTCGGTCTGTTTCGCGCGTGCGTGGTCCAACAGCAGCTTGCTCCAACGGGTCGGACGTCTAGACGCAGCCGTTGCGAAAAGTGCCCGAAAGGTTGGCGGCGGGTCCTTCGATTCGTCGTCCCTAGAGGATACGGTCGGCAATTCGAACACCTGCTCCCGCCGAGTACACGCATTGGCCTCGGTACAAGTCGAACAGAGTCTCAGAGCATGTGACAGCGATTGGGAAATTTAAACACCCGCGCCCGCCGCCTACCGACGGGGGAACCGATTTTCTCGGTCTGTTTCGCGCGTGCGTGGTCCAACAGCAGCTTGCTCCAACGGGTCGGACGTCTAGACGCAGCCGTTGCGAAAAGTGCCCGAAAGGTTGGCGGCGGGTCCTTCGATTCGTTGTCCCTAGAGGATACGGTCGGCATTTCGAACACCTGCTCCCGCCGAGTACACGCATTGGCCTCGGTACAAGTCGAACAGAGTCTCAGAGCATGTGCCAGCGAGCGGGAAATTTAAACACCCGCGCCCGCCGCCTACCGACGGGGGAACCGATTTTCTCGGCCTGTTTCGCGCGTGCGTGGTCGAACAGCAGCTTGCTCCAACGGGTCGGACGTCTAGACGCAGCCGTTGCAAAAAGTGCCCGAAAGGTTGGCGGCGGGTCCTTCGATTCGTCGTCCCTAGAGGATGTGGGCGGCATTTCGAACACCTGCTCCCGCCGAGTACACGCATTGGCCTCGGTACAAGTCGAACAGAGTCTCAGAGCATGTGCCAGCGATTGGGAAATTTAAACATCCGCGCCCGCCGCCTACCGACGGGGGAACCGATTTTCTCGGTCTGTTTCGCGCGTGCGTGGTCCAACAGCAGCTTGCTCCAACGGGTCGGACGTCTAGACGCAGCCGTTGCGAAAAGTGCCCGAAAGGTTGGCGGCGGGACCTTCGATTCGTCGTCCCTAGAGGATACGGTCGGCATTTCGAACACCTGCTCCCGCCGAGTACACGCATTGGCCTCGGTACAAGTCGAACAGAGTCTCAGAGCATGTGCCAGCGATTGGGAAATTTAAACACCCGCGCCCGCCGCCTACCGACGGGGGAACCGATTTTCTCGGTCTGTTTCGCGCGTGCGTGGTCTAACAGCCGCTTGCTCCAACGGGTCGGACGTCTAGACGCAGCCGTTGCGAAAAGTGCCCGAAAGGTTGGCGGCGGGACCTTCGATTCGTCGTCCCTAGAGGATACGGTCGGCATTTCGAACACCTGCTCCCGCCGAGTACACGCATTGGCCTCGGTACAAGTCGAACAGAGTCTCAGAGCATGTGCCAGCGAGCGGGAAATTTAAACACCCGCGCCCGCCGCCTACCGACGGGGGAACCCATTTTCTCGGCCTCTATCGCGCGTGCGTGGTCGAACAGCAGCTTGCTCCAACGGGTCGGACGTCTAGACGCAGCCGTTGCAAAAAGTGCCCGAAAGGTTGGCGGCGGGTCCTTCGATTCGTCGTCCCTAGAGGATGTGGACGGCATTTCGATCACCTGCTCCCGCCGAGTACACGCATTGGCCTCGGTACAAGTCGAACAGAGTCTCAGAGCATGTGCCAGCGATTGGGAAATTTAAACACCCGCGCCCGCCGCCTACCGACGGGGGAATCCATTTTCTCGGGCTGTTTCGCGCGTGCGTGGTCAAACAGCAGCTTTCTCCAACGGGACGCGTCGTCTAGGCTCAGCCGTTGCGAAAAGTGCCCAAAAGGTTGGCGGCGGTTCCTTCGATTCGTCGTCCCTAGAGGATATCGCCGGTATTTCGATCACCTGCTCCCGCCGAGTGCCCGCAGTTTCTTTGTGCCCTTCGGACAGATACCCGGTGGAACACGCTACGACGAGATCGACGGTACTTAGGGTAGCCACGCGGAACTCTCCCGCATAAGCTCTCGCCTTTACCGCACATAGAAAGGCCGTACTATTGAGTAGTGATGGCATTAAATGTAGTTTCCTTCTATATATATAGGGGACTGGTGAGGCTTGACTGTCATCGACGATGGACGTAGCGTAAGCGTTATCGGCATGTCACCGAACAGAGGGTAGCCACGCGGAACTCTCCCGCATAAGCTTTCGCCTTTTACCGCACATAGAAAAGCCGTACTTTTGAGTAGTGATGGCATTAAATGTAGTTTCCTTCTATATATAGGGGACTGGTGAGGCTTGACTGGAATCGACGATGGACGTAGCGTAAGCGTTATCGGCATGTCAGCAGGCTGTTGGCGGCAGGACTGTCGATTCGACTACCGGCACCCGCCGCCTACCGAGGTTATCGTCGGCATTTCGATTACCGGCTCCCGCCGAGTTCCCGCAGTTTCTTTCTGCCCTTCGGACAGATTGGCCGTGGAACACGCTACGACGAGTTCGACGGTACTTCGGGTACCCACGCGGAACTCTCCCGCATAAGCTCTCGCCTTTTGCCGCACATAGAAAAGCCGTACTTTTGAGTAGTGATGGCATTAAATGTAGTTTCCTTCTATATATAGGGGACTGGTGAGCTTGACTGGAATCGACGATGGACGTAGCGTAAGCGTTATCGGCATGTCAGCAGGCTGTTGGCGGCAGGACTGTCGATTCGACTACCGGCACCCGCCGCCTACCGAGGTTATCGTCGGCATTTCGATTACCGGCTCCCGCCGAGTTCCCGCAGTTTCTTTCTGCCCTTCGGACAGATTGGCCGTGGAACACGCTACGACGAGTTCGACGGTACTTAGGGTAGCCACGCGGAACTCTCCCGCATAAGCTCTCGCCTTTACCGCACATAGAAAAGCCGTACTTTTGAGTAGTGATGGCATTAAATGTAGTTTCCTTCTATATATATAGGGACTGGTGAGCTTGACTGGAATCGACGATGGACGTGGCGTAAGCGTTATCGGCATGTCAGCAGGCTGTTGGCGGCAGGACTGGCGATTCGACTACCGGCACCCGCCGCCTACCGAGGTTATCGTCGGCATTTCGATTACCTGCTCCCGCCGAGTTCCCGCAGTTTCTTTCTGCCCTTCGGACAGATAGGCGGTGGAACACGCTACGACGAGTTCGACGGTACTTCGGGTACCCACGCGGAACTCTCCCGCATAAGCTCTCGCCTTTACCGCACATAGAAAAGCCGTACTTTTGAGTAGTGATGGCATTAAATGTAGTTTCCTTCTATATATAGGGGACTGGTGAGGCTTGACTGGAATCGACGATGGACGTGGCGTAAGCGTTATCGGCATGTCAGCAGGCTGTTGGCGGCAGGACTGGCGATTCGACTACCGGCACCCGCCGCCTACCGAGGTTATCGTCGGCATTTCGATTACCTGCTCCCGCCGAGTTCCCGCAGTTTCTTTCTGCCCTTCGGACAGATAGGCGGTGGAACACGCTACGACGAGTTCGACGGCACTTAGGGTAGCCACGCGGAACTCTCCCGCATAAGCTCTCGCCTTTACCGCACATAGAAAAGCCGTACTTTTGAGTAGTGATGGCATTAAATGTAGTTTCCTTCTATATATAGGGGACTGGTGAGGCTTGACTGGAATCGACGATGGACGTGGCGTAAGCGTTATCGGCATGTCAGCAGGCTGTTGGCGGCAGGACTGTCGATTCGACTACCGGCACCCGCCGCCTACCGAGGTTATCGTCGGCATTTCGATTACCGGCTCCCGCCGAGTTCCCGCAGTTTCTTTCTGCCCTTCGGACAGATAGGCGGTGGAACACGCTACGACGAGTTCGACGGTACTTCGGGTACCCACGCGGAACTCTCCCGCATAAGCTCTCGCCTTTACCGCACATAGAAAAGCCGTACTTTTGAGTAGTGATGGCATTAAATGTAGTTTCCTTCTATATATAGGGGACTGGTGAGGCTTGACTGGAATCGACGATGGACGTGGCGTAAGCGTTATCGGCATGTCAGCAGGCTGTTGGCGGCAGGACTGTCGATTCGACTACCGGCACCCGCCGCCTACCGAGGTTATCGTCGGCATTTCGATTACCGGCTCCCGCCGAGTTCCCGCAGTTTCTTTCTGCCCTTCGGACAGATTGGCGGTGGAACACGCTACGACGAGTTCGACGGTACTTCGGGTACCCACGCGGAACTCTCCCGCATAAGCTCTCGCCTTTACCGCACATAGAAAAGCCGTACTTTTGAGTAGTGATGGCATTAAATGTAGTTTCCTTCTATATATAGGGGACTGGTGAGCTTGACTGGAATCGACGATGGACGTGGCGTAAGCGTTATCGGCATGTCAGCAGGCTGTTGGCGGCAGGACTGTCGATTCGACTACCGGCACCCGCCGCCTACCGAGGTTATCGTCGGCATTTCGATTACCGGCTCCCGCCGAGTTCCCGCAGTTTCTTTCTGCCCTTCGGACAGATTGGCCGTGGAACACGCTACGACGAGTTCGACGGCACTTAGGGTAGCCACGCGGAACTCTCCCGCATAAGCTCTCGCCTTTACCGCACATAGAAAAGCCGTACTTTTGAGTAGTGATGGCATTAAATGTAGTTTCCTTCTATATATATAGGGGACTGGTGAGGCTTGACTGGAATCGACGATGGACGTGGCGTAAGCGTTATCGGCATGACACCAGTCTGTTGGCGGCAGGACTGTCGATTCGACTACCGGCACCCGCCGCCTACCGAGGTTATCGTCGGCATTTCGATTACCGGCTCCCGCCGAGTTCCCGCAGTTTCTTTCTGCCCTTCGGACAGATAGGCGGTGGAACACGCTACGACGAGTTCGACGGCACTTAGGGTAGCCACGCGGAACTCTCCCGCATAAGCTCTCGCCTTTACCGCACATAGAAAAGCCGTACTTTTGAGTAGTGATGGCATTAAATGTAGTTTCCTTCTATATATATAGGGGACTGGTGAGGCTTGACTGGAATCGACGATGGACGTGGCGTAAGCGTTATCGGCATGTCAGCAGGCTGTTGGCGGCAGGACTGTCGATTCGACTACCGGCACCCGCCGCCTACCGAGGTTATCGTCGGCATTTCGATTACCGGCTCCCGCCGAGTTCCCGCAGTTTCTTTCTGCCCTTCGGACAGATAGGCGGTGGAACACGCTACGACGAGTTCGACGGCACTTAGGGTAGCCACGCGGAACTCTCCCGCATAAGCTCTCGCCTTTACCGCACATAGAAAAGCCGTACTTTTGAGTAGTGATGGCATTAAATGTAGTTTCCTTCTATATATATAGGGACTGGTGAGGCTTGACTGGAATCGACGATGGACGTGGCGTAAGCGTTATCGGCATGTCAGCAGGCTGTTGGCGGCAGGACTGTCGATTCGACTACCGGCACCCGCCGCCTACCGAGGTTATCGTCGGCATTTCGATTACCGGCTCCCGCCGAGTTCCCGCAGTTTCTTTCTGCCCTTCGGACAGATTGGCCGTGGAACACGCTACGACGAGTTCGACGGTACTTCGGGTACCCACGCGGAACTCTCCCGCATAAGCTCTCGCCTTTACCGCACATAGAAAAGCCGTACTTTTGAGTAGTGATGGCATTAAATGTAGTTTCCTTCTATATATATAGGGGACTGGTGAGCTTGACTGGAATCGACGATGGACGTGGCGTAAGCGTTATCGGCATGTCAGCAGGCTGTTGGCGGCAGGACTGTCGATTCGACTACCGGCACCCGCCGCCTACCGAGGTTATCGTCGGCATTTCGATTACCGGCTCCCGCCGAGTTCCCGCAGTTTCTTTCTGCCCTTCGGACAGATTGGCGGTGGAACACGCTACGACGAGTTCGACGGTACTTCGGGTACCCACGCGGAACTCTCCCGCATAAGCTCTCGCCTTTACCGCACATAGAAAAGCCGTACTTTTGAGTAGTGATGGCATTAAATGTAGTTTCCTTCTATATATAGGGGACTGGTGAGCTTGACTGGAATCGACGATGGACGTGGCGTAAGCGTTATCGGCATGTCAGCAGGCTGTTGGCGGCAGGACTGTCGATTCGACTACCGGCACCCGCCGCCTACCGAGGTTATCGTCGGCATTTCGATTACCGGCTCCCGCCGAGTTCCCGCAGTTTCTTTCTGCCCTTCGGACAGATTGGCGGTGGAACACGCTACGACGAGTTCGACGGTACTTCGGGTACCCACGCGGAACTCTCCCGCATAAGCTCTCGCCTTTACCGCACATAGAAAAGCCGTACTTTTGAGTAGTGATGGCATTAAATGTAGTTTCCTTCTATATATAGGGGACTGGTGGTGAGCTTGACTGGAATCGACGATGGACGTGGCGTAAGCGTTATCGGCATGTCAGCAGGCTGTTGGCGGCAGGACTGTCGATTCGACTACCGGCACCCGCCGCCTACCGAGGTTATCGTCGGCATTTCGATTACCGGCTCCCGCCGAGTTCCCGCAGTTTCTTTCTGCCCTTCGGACAGATAGGCGGTGGAACACGCTACGACGAGTTCGACGGTACTTCGGGTACCCACGCGGAACTCTCCCGCATAAGCTCTCGCCTTTACCGCACATAGAAAAGCCGTACTTTTGAGTAGTGATGGCATTAAATGTAGTTTCCTTCTATATATAGGGGACTGGTGAGGCTTGACTGGAATCGACGATGGACGTAGCGTAAGCGTTATCGGCATGTCAGCAGGCTGTTGGCGGCAGGACTGTCGATTCGACTACCGGCACCCGCCGCCTACCGAGGTTATCGTCGGCATTTCGATTACCGGCTCCCGCCGAGTTCCCGCAGTTTCTTTCTGCCCTTCGGACAGATTGGCTGTGGAACACGCTACGACGAGTTCGACGGTACTTCGGGTACCCACGCGGAACTCTCCCGCATAAGCTCTCGCCTTTTACCGCACATAGAAAAGCCGTACTTTTGAGTAGTGATGGCATTAAATGTAGTTTCCTTCTATATATAGGGGACTGGTGAGGCTTGACTGGAATCGACGATGGACGTGGCGTAAGCGTTATCGGCATGTCAGCAGGCTGTTGGCGGCAGGACTGTCGATTCGACTACCGGCACCCGCCGCCTACCGAGGTTATCGTCGGCATTTCGATTACCGGCTCCCGCCGAGTTCCCGCAGTTTCTTTCTGCCCTTCGGACAGATTGGCGGTGGAACACGCTACGACGAGTTCGACGGTACTTCGGGTACCCACGCGGAACTCTCCCGCATAAGCTCTCGCCTTTACCGCACATAGAAAAGCCGTACTTTTGAGTAGTGATGGCATTAAATGTAGTTTCCTTCTATATATATAGGGGACTGGTGAGGCTTGACTGGAATCGACGATGGACGTGGCGTAAGCGTTATCGGCATGTCAGCAGGCTGTTGGCGGCAGGACTGTCGATTCGACTACCGGCACCCGCCGCCTACCGAGGTTATCGTCGGCATTTCGATTACCGGCTCCCGCCGAGTTCCCGCAGTTTCTTTCTGCCCTTCGGACAGATAGGCGTGGAACACGCTACGACGAGTTCGACGGTACTTCGGGTACCCACGCGGAACTCTCCCGCATAAGCTCTCGCCTTTACCGCACATAGAAAAGCCGTACTTTTGAGTAGTGATGGCATTAAATGTAGTTTCCTTCTATATATAGGGGACTGGTGAGGCTTGACTGGAATCGACGATGGACGTGGCGTAAGCGTTATCGGCATGTCAGCAGGCTGTTGGCGGCAGGACTGTCGATTCGACTACCGGCACCCGCCGCCTACCGAGGTTATCGTCGGCATTTCGATTACCGGCTCCCGCCGAGTTCCCGCAGTTTCTTTCTGCCCTTCGGACAGATAGGCGGTGGAACACGCTACGACGAGTTCGACGGTACTTCGGGTACCCACGCGGAACTCTCCCGCATAAGCTCTCGCCTTTACCGCACATAGAAAAGCCGTACTTTTGAGTAGTGATGGCATTAAATGTAGTTTCCTTCTATATATAGGGGACTGGTGAGGCTTGACTGGAATCGACGATGGACGTGGCGTAAGCGTTATCGGCATGACAGCAGTCTGTTGGCGGCAGGACTGTCGATTCGACTACCGGCACCCGCCGCCTACCGAGGTTATCGTCGGCATTTCGATTACCGGCTCCCGCCGAGTTCCCGCAGTTTCTTTCTGCCCTTCGGACAGATAGGCGGTGGAACACGCTACGACGAGTTCGACGGCACTTAGGGTAGCCACGCGGAACTCTCCCGCATAAGCTCTCGCCTTTACCGCACATAGAAAAGCCGTACTTTTGAGTAGTGATGGCATTAAATGTAGTTTCCTTCTATATATAGGGGACTGGTGAGGCTTGACTGGAATCGACGATGGACGTGGCGTAAGCGTTATCGGCATGACACCAGTCTGTTGGCGGCAGGACTGTCGATTCGACTACCGGCACCCGCCGCCTACCGAGGTTATCGTCGGCATTTCGATTACCGGCTCCCGCCGAGTTCCCGCAGTTTCTTTCTGCCCTTCGGACAGATAGGCGGTGGAACACGCTACGACGAGTTCGACGGCACTTAGGGTAGCCACGCGGAACTCTCCCGCATAAGCTCTCGCCTTTACCGCACATAGAAAAGCCGTACTTTTGAGTAGTGATGGCATTAAATGTAGTTTCCTTCTATATATATAGGGGACTGGTGAGGCTTGACTGGAATCGACGATGGACGTGGCGTAAGCGTTATCGGCATGTCAGCAGGCTGTTGGCGGCAGGACTGTCGATTCGACTACCGGCACCCGCCGCCTACCGAGGTTATCGTCGGCATTTCGATTACCGGCTCCCGCCGAGTTCCCGCAGTTTCTTTCTGCCCTTCGGACAGATTGGCCGTGGAACACGCTACGACGAGTTCGACGGTACTTCGGGTACCCACGCGGAACTCTCCCGCATAAGCTCTCGCCTTTACCGCACATAGAAAAGCCGTACTTTTGAGTAGTGATGGCATTAAATGTAGTTTCCTTCTATATATAGGGGACTGGTGAGCTTGACTGGAATCGACGATGGACGTAGCGTAAGCGTTATCGGCATGTCAGCAGGCTGTTGGCGGCAGGACTGTCGATTCGACTACCGGCACCCGCCGCCTACCGAGGTTATCGTCGGCATTTCGATTACCGGCTCCCGCCGAGTTCCCGCAGTTTCTTTCTGCCCTTCGGACAGATTGGCCGTGGAACACGCTACGACGAGTTCGACGGCACTTAGGGTACCCACGCGGAACTCTCCCGCATAAGCTCTCGCCTTTACCGCACATAGAAAAGCCGTACTTTTGAGTAGTGATGGCATTAAATGTAGTTTCCTTCTATATATATAGGGGACTGGTGAGGCTTGACTGGAATCGACGATGGACGTAGCGTAAGCGTTATCGGCATGTCAGCAGGCTGTTGGCGGCAGGACTGTCGATTCGACTACCGGCACCCGCCGCCTACCGAGGTTATCGTCGGCATTTCGATTACCGGCTCCCGCCGAGTTCCCGCAGTTTCTTTCTGCCCTTCGGACAGATAGGCGGTGGAACACGCTACGACGAGTTCGACGGTACTTCGGGTACCCACGCGGAACTCTCCCGCATAAGCTCTCGCCTTTACCGCACATAGAAAAGCCGTACTTTTGAGTAGTGATGGCATTAAATGTAGTTTCCTTCTATATATATAGGGGACTGGTGAGGCTTGACTGGAATCGACGATGGACGTGGCGTAAGCGTTATCGGCATGACAGCAGTCTGTTGGCGGCAGGACTGTCGATTCGACTACCGGCACCCGCCGCCTACCGAGGTTATCGTCGGCATTTCGATTACCGGCTCCCGCCGAGTTCCCGCAGTTTCTTTCTGCCCTTCGGACAGATAGGCGGTGGAACACGCTACGACGAGTTCGACGGCACTTAGGGTAGCCACGCGGAACTCTCCCGCATAAGCTCTCGCCTTTACCGCACATAGAAAAGCCGTACTTTTGAGTAGTGATGGCATTAAATGTAGTTTCCTTCTATATATAGGGGACTGGTGAGGCTTGACTGGAATCGACGATGGACGTGGCGTAAGCGTTATCGGCATGACACCAGTCTGTTGGCGGCAGGACTGTCGATTCGACTACCGGCACCCGCCGCCTACCGAGGTTATCGTCGGCATTTCGATTACCGGCTCCCGCCGAGTTCCCGCAGTTTCTTTCTGCCCTTCGGACAGATAGGCGGTGGAACACGCTACGACGAGTTCGACGGCACTTAGGGTAGCCACGCGGAACTCTCCCGCATAAGCTCTCGCCTTTACCGCACATAGAAAAGCCGTACTTTTGAGTAGTGATGGCATTAAATGTAGTTTCCTTCTATATATAGGGGACTGGTGAGGCTTGACTGGAATCGACGATGGACGTGGCGTAAGCGTTATCGGCATGTCAGCAGGCTGTTGGCGGCAGGACTGTCGATTCGACTACCGGCACCCGCCGCCTACCGAGGTTATCGTCGGCATTTCGATTACCGGCTCCCGCCGAGTTCCCGCAGTTTCTTTCTGCCCTTCGGACAGATTGGCGGTGGAACACGCTACGACGAGTTCGACGGCACTTCGGGTAGCCACGCGGAACTCTCCCGCATAAGCTCTCGCCTTTACCGCACATAGAAAAGCCGTACTTTTGAGTAGTGATGGCATTAAATGTAGTTTCCTTCTATATATATAGGGGACTGGTGAGGCTTGACTGGAATCGACGATGGACGTGGCGTAAGCGTTATCGGCATGTCAGCAGGCTGTTGGCGGCAGGACTGTCGATTCGACTACCGGCACCCGCCGCCTACCGAGGTTATCGTCGGCATTTCGATTACCGGCTCCCGCCGAGTTCCCGCAGTTTCTTTCTGCCCTTCGGACAGATTGGCCGTGGAACACGCTACGACGAGTTCGACGGTACTTCGGGTACCCACGCGGAACTCTCCCGCATAAGCTCTCGCCTTTACCGCACATAGAAAAGCCGTACTTTTGAGTAGTGATGGCATTAAATGTAGTTTCCTTCTATATATAGGGGACTGGTGAGCTTGACTGGAATCGACGATGGACGTAGCGTAAGCGTTATCGGCATGTCAGCAGGCTGTTGGCGGCAGGACTGTCGATTCGACTACCGGCACCCGCCGCCTACCGAGGTTATCGTCGGCATTTCGATTACCGGCTCCCGCCGAGTTCCCGCAGTTTCTTTCTGCCCTTCGGACAGATTGGCCGTGGAACACGCTACGACGAGTTCGACGGCACTTAGGGTAGCCACGCGGAACTCTCCCGCATAAGCTCTCGCCTTTACCGCACATAGAAAAGCCGTACTTTTGAGTAGTGATGGCATTAAATGTAGTTTCCTTCTATATATAGGGGACTGGTGAGGCTTGACTGGAATCGACGATGGACGTAGCGTAAGCGTTATCGGCATGTCAGCAGGCTGTTGGCGGCAGGACTGTCGATTCGACTACCGGCACCCGCCGCCTACCGAGGTTATCGTCGGCATTTCGATTACCGGCTCCCGCCGAGTTCCCGCAGTTTCTTTCTGCCCTTCGGACAGATAGGCGGTGGAACACGCTACGACGAGTTCGACGGTACTTCGGGTACCCACGCGGAACTCTCCCGCATAAGCTCTCGCCTTTTACCGCACATAGAAAAGCCGTACTTTTGAGTAGTGATGGCATTAAATGTAGTTTCCTTCTATATATAGGGGACTGGTGAGGCTTGACTGGAATCGACGATGGACGTGGCGTAAGCGTTATCGGCATGACACCAGTCTGTTGGCGGCAGGACTGTCGATTCGACTACCGGCACCCGCCGCCTACCGAGGTTATCGTCGGCATTTCGATTACCGGCTCCCGCCGAGTTCCCGCAGTTTCTTTCTGCCCTTCGGACAGATAGGCGGTGGAACACGCTACGACGAGTTCGACGGCACTTAGGGTAGCCACGCGGAACTCTCCCGCATAAGCTCTCGCCTTTACCGCACATAGAAAAGCCGTACTTTTGAGTAGTGATGGCATTAAATGTAGTTTCCTTCTATATATAGGGGACTGGTGAGGCTTGACTGGAATCGACGATGGACGTGGCGTAAGCGTTATCGGCATGACACCAGTCTGTTGGCGGCAGGACTGTCGATTCGACTACCGGCACCCGCCGCCTACCGAGGTTATCGTCGGCATTTCGATTACCGGCTCCCGCCGAGTTCCCGCAGTTTCTTTCTGCCCTTCGGACAGATAGGCGGTGGAACACGCTACGACGAGTTCGACGGCACTTAGGGTAGCCACGCGGAACTCTCCCGCATAAGCTCTCGCCTTTACCGCACATAGAAAAGCCGTACTTTTGAGTAGTGATGGCATTAAATGTAGTTTCCTTCTATATATAGGGGACTGGTGAGGCTTGACTGGAATCGACGATGGACGTGGCGTAAGCGTTATCGGCATGTCAGCAGGCTGTTGGCGGCAGGACTGTCGATTCGACTACCGGCACCCGCCGCCTACCGAGGTTATCGTCGGCATTTCGATTACCGGCTCCCGCCGAGTTCCCGCAGTTTCTTTCTGCCCTTCGGACAGATGGCGGTGGAACACGCTACGACGAGTTCGACGGCACTTAGGGTAGCCACGCGGAACTCTCCCGCATAAGCTCTCGCCTTTACCGCACATAGAAAAGCCGTACTTTTGAGTAGTGATGGCATTAAATGTAGTTTCCTTCTATATATAGGGGACTGGTGAGGCTTGACTGGAATCGACGATGGACGTGGCGTAAGCGTTATCGGCATGTCAGCAGGCTGTTGGCGGCAGGACTGTCGATTCGACTACCGGCACCCGCCGCCTACCGAGGTTATCGTCGGCATTTCGATTACCGGCTCCCGCCGAGTTCCCGCAGTTTCTTTCTGCCCTTCGGACAGATTGGCCGTGGAACACGCTACGACGAGTTCGACGGTACTTCGGGTACCCACGCGGAACTCTCCCGCATAAGCTCTCGCCTTTACCGCACATAGAAAAGCCGTACTTTTGAGTAGTGATGGCATTAAATGTAGTTTCCTTCTATATATAGGGGACTGGTGAGCTTGACTGGAATCGACGATGGACGTAGCGTAAGCGTTATCGGCATGTCAGCAGGCTGTTGGCGGCAGGACTGTCGATTCGACTACCGGCACCCGCCGCCTACCGAGGTTATCGTCGGCATTTCGATTACCGGCTCCCGCCGAGTTCCCGCAGTTTCTTTCTGCCCTTCGGACAGATTGGCCGTGGAACACGCTACGACGAGTTCGACGGCACTTAGGGTAGCCACGCGGAACTCTCCCGCATAAGCTCTCGCCTTTACCGCACATAGAAAAGCCGTACTTTTGAGTAGTGATGGCATTAAATGTAGTTTCCTTCTATATATATAGGGGACTGGTGAGGCTTGACTGGAATCGACGATGGACGTGGCGTAAGCGTTATCGGCATGACACCAGTCTGTTGGCGGCAGGACTGTCGATTCGACTACCGGCACCCGCCGCCTATCGAGGTTATCGTCGGCATTTCGATTACCGGCTCCCGCCGAGTTCCCGCAGTTTCTTTCTGCCCTTCGGACAGATAGGCGGTGGAACACGCTACGACGAGTTCGACGGCACTTAGGGTAGCCACGCGGAACTCTCCCGCATAAGCTCTCGCCT
The DNA here is from genome assembly GCF_004210375.1 of Tachypleus tridentatus. Classification (NCBI taxonomy): domain Eukaryota; kingdom Metazoa; phylum Arthropoda; class Merostomata; order Xiphosura; family Limulidae; genus Tachypleus; species Tachypleus tridentatus. Next base: position 66,240,657 of record NW_027467782.1, on the reverse strand, counting down.
TTACCGCACATAGAAAAGCCGTACTTTTGAGTAGTGATGGCATTAAATGTAGTTTCCTTCTATATATAGGGGACTGGTGAGGCTTGACTGGAATCGACGATGGACGTGGCGTAAGCGTTATCGGCATGACACCAGTCTGTTGGCGGCAGGACTGTCGATTCGACTACCGGCACCCGCCGCCTACCGAGGTTATCGTCGGCATTTCGATTACCGGCTCCCGCCGTGTTCCCGCAGTTTCTTTCTGCCCTTCGGACAGATAGGCGGTGGAACACGCTACGACGAGTTCGACGGCACTTAGGGTAGCCACGCGGAACTCTCCCGCATAAGCTCTCGCCTTTACCGCACATAGAAAAGCCGTACTTTTGAGTAGTGATGGCATTAAATGTAGTTTCCTTCTATATATAGGGGACTGGTGAGGCTTGACTGGAATCGACGATGGACGTGGCGTAAGCGTTATCGGCATGTCAGCAGGCTGTTGGCGGCAGGACTGTCGATTCGACTACCGGCACCCGCCGCCTACCGAGGTTATCGTCGGCATTTCGATTACCGGCTCCCGCCGAGTTCCCGCAGTTTCTTTCTGCCCTTCGGACAGATTGGCTGTGGAACACGCTACGACGAGTTCGACGGTACTTCGGGTACCCACGCGGAACTCTCCCGCATAAGCTCTCGCCTTTTACCGCACATAGAAAAGCCGTACTTTTGAGTAGTGATGGCATTAAATGTACTTTCCTTCTATATATAGGGGACTGGTGAGCTTGACTGGAATCGACGATGGACGTAGCGTAAGCGTTATCGGCATGTCAGCAGGCTGTTGGCGGCAGGACTGTCGATTCGACTACCGGCACCCGCCGCCTACCGAGGTTATCGTCGGCATTTCGATTACCGGCTCCCGCCGAGTTCCCGCAGTTTCTTTCTGCCCTTCGGACAGATTGGCCGTGGAACACGCTACGACGAGTTCGACGGTACTTCGGGTACCCACGCGGAACTCTCCCGCATAAGCTCTCGCCTTTACCGCACATAGAAAAGCCGTACTTTTGAGTAGTGATGGCATTAAATGTAGTTTCCTTCTATATATAGGGGACTGGTGAGCTTGACTGGAATCGACGATGGACGTAGCGTAAGCGTTATCGGCATGTCAGCAGGCTGTTGGCGGCAGGACTGTCGATTGACTACCGGCACCCGCCGCCTACCGAGGTTATCGTCGGCATTTCGATTACCTGCTCCCGCCGAGTTCCCGCAGTTTCTTTCTGCCCTTCGGACAGATAGGCGGTGGAACACGCTACGACGAGTTCGACGGCACTTAGGGTAGCCACGCGGAACTCTCCCGCATAAGCTCTCGCCTTTTACCGCACGTAGAAAAGCCGTACTTTTGAGTAGTGATGGCATTAAATGTAGTTTCCTTCTATATATAGGGGACTGGTGAGGCTTGACTGGAATCGACGATGGACGTGGCGTAAGCGTTATCGGCATGACACCAGTCTGTTGGCGGCAGGACTGTCGATTCGACTACCGGCACCCGCCGCCTATCGAGGTTATCGTCGGCATTTCGATTACCGGCTCCCGCCGTGTTCCCGCAGTTTCTTTCTGCCCTTCGGACAGATAGGCGGTGGAACACGCTACGACGAGTTCGACGGCACTTAGGGTAGCCACGCGGAACTCTCCCGCATAAGCTCTCGCCTTTTACCGCACATAGAAAAGCCGTACTTTTGAGTAGTGATGGCATTAAATGTAGTTTCCTTCTATATATAGGGGACTGGTGAGGCTTGACTGGAATCGACGATGGACGTAGCGTAAGCGTTATCGGCATGTTAAAACGTTGCCGCCGACTAACCCCAATGGCCTCATTGCCTCTAGGAGAGATTCGCGATCGATCACGCGACGCGTCCGTTGGCGGGGTTGTGGAGGACGATGCGGACACTACCCGGTAGTTTTTAGGACGTTACGTGTACCTTTTCGCTCAAAACTGAGGACCAATTTGACGCAACTCAGGGTTGCGATGCGGAACTTGCCCGCATAGGCTCTCGCCTTTTACCGCACTTTCAAAAGCCGTACTAATGGGTTCTGATGGCATTAAATGTAGTTTCCTTCTATATATAGGGAGCATAGTCTGTCTGAGACGGACTTCAAAGGGAGGACGGCTTTAAGAAATTTTCTCCCATATAGAGTGATGCCAAAGACGGCATGGATGTGAGGCGAGTTCGGTGAAATTTGGAAAGTGGGAGGAAATGGCAAAATCAGTTTGATAGTTAGAAACGTTGTTTTCAGCGTTCATTTTCACCACTTTTCACTCAAAACTGAGGACCAATTTGACGCAACTCAGGGTTGCGATGCGGAACTTGCCCGCATAGGCTCTCGCCGTTTACCGCACTTTCAAATGCCGTACTAATGGGTTCTGATGGCATTAAATGTAGTTTCCTTCTCTATATAGGGGGCATAGTCTGTCTGAGACGGACCTGAAAGGGAGTACGACTTTAAGAAATTTTCTCCCGTATAGAGTGATGCCAAAGACGGCATGGATGTGAGGAGAGTTCGGTGAAATTTGGAAAGTGGTAGGAAATGGCAAAATCAGTTTGATAGTTAGAAACGTTGTTTTTCAGCGTTCATTTTCACCACTTTTTCACTCAAAACTGAGGACCAATTTGACGCAACTCAGGGTTGCGATGCGGAACTTGCCGCATAGGCTCTCGCCTTTTACCGCACTTTCAAAAGCCGTACTAATGGGTTCTGATGGCATTAAATGTAGTTTCCTTCTATATATAGGGAGCATAGTCTGTCTGAGACGGACTTCAAAGGGAGGACGGCTTTAAGAAATTTTCTCCCGTATAGTGTGATGCCAAAGACGGCATGGATGTGAGGCGAGTTCGGTGAAATTTGGAAAGTGGGAGGAAATGGCAAAATCAGTTTGATAGTTAGAAACGTTGTTTTCAGCGTTCATTTTCACCACTTTTCACTCAAAACTGAGGACCAATTTGACGCAACTCAGGGTTGCGATGCGGAACTTGCCCGCATAGGCTCTCGCCGTTTACCGCACTTTCAAATGCCGTACTAATGGGTTCTGATGGCATTAAATGTAGTTTCCTTCTCTATATAGGGGGCATAGTCTGTCTGAGACGGACCTGAAAGGGAGTACGACTTTAAGAAATTTTCTCCCGTATAGAGTGATGCCAAAGACGGCATGGATGTGAGGAGAGTTCGGTGAAATTTGGAAAGTGGGAGGAAATGGCAAAATCAGTTTGATAGTTAGAAACGTTGTTTTCAGCGTTCATTTTCACCACTTTTCACTCAAAACTGAGGACCAATTTGACGCAACTCAGGGTTGCGATGCGGAACTTGCCCGCATAGGTTCTCGCCTTTTACCGCACTTTGAAACGCCGTACTAATGGGTTCTGATGGCATTAAATGTAGTTTCCTTCTCTATATAGGGGCATAGTCTGTCTGAGACGGACCTGAAAGGGAGTACGACTTTAAGAAATTTTCTCCCGTATAGAGTGATGCCAAAGACGGCATGGATGTGAGGAGAGTTCGGTGAAATTTGGAAAGTGGGAGGAAATGGCAAAATCAGTTTGATAGTTAGAAACGTTGTTTTCAGCGTTCATTTTCACCACTTTTCACTCAAAACTGAGGACCAATTTGACGCAACTCAGGGTAGCGATGCGGAACTATTCCGCTTGGTCCCCTTTACCGCACTTTGAAATGCCGTACTAATGGGTTCTGATGGCATTAAATTTAGTTTCCTTCTCTATATAGGGGCATAGTCTGTCTGAGACAGGATTGTAACATTGTGTTAAGCCTCCTCTCACCTTTTAACCCGGCGTGCCCGGGACCTGTGGGCTGGTCACGGCCCGTTTCCACACAGGTGGTGAGTACTAGCGAAAACGACTGCCGATAGTGTTAAGAAATGGCCGAACAAAGAATGTAAGAGGCCGAGAGATATTGAATGAACGAACGTAATGGTGGATTGAAACAATATATTGGAGCGAAAAGAATGTTGCGAGAAGTGATGGTTTTAAGAACACTGTGCGGCGTTTTCCTAGTAAGTTTGTCGTTCTACCCGTCTCGGTGGATTCGGCACCACCTGTAACGGTGGTTTTTGACGTGCCTCGGTGGAAGAGGTTACTGTCGTAAAATATATGGGTAGCTGTTTCCCGTTCCCTCTCGGTCCGTGCGGGGATAAAAGCAGTACGTGCGTTCGACCGCACGCCTACGAGTTAATCCGAGCGATTAGCCGGTCTCAGTCAGAGACACACGGGATGCTGGACCCGCAGCGTGCTCTGCACGAGTCGTTGAATTTCAGCTTGTCAAACCAAGGGTCCGAGCGGCCCTTCCCTTTCACGGGGCATGTTATTTACGGTGACTGTTTCCCTTTCTCTCTCGTTCCGAGCGGGGATAAAAGCAGTACGTGCGTTCGACCGCACCCCTACGAGTTAATCCGAGCGATTAGCCGGTCTCAGTCAGAGACACACGGGATGCTGGACCCGCAGCGTGCTCTGCACGAGCCGTTGAATTTCAGCATGTCAAACCAAGGGTCCGAGCGGCTCTTCCCTTTCACGGGGCAAGTCAATAACGGTGACTGTTTCCCTTTCCCTCTCGGTCCGAGCGGGGATAAAAGCAGTACGTGCGTTCGACCGCACCCCTACGTGTTAATCCGAGCGATTAGCCGGTCTCAGTCAGAGACACACGGGATGCTGGACCCGCAGCGTGCTCTGCACGAGCCGTTGAATTTCAGCATGTCAAACCAAGGGTCCGAGCGGCTCTTCCCTTTCACGGGGCAAGTCAATAACGGTGACTGTTTCCCTTTCCCTCTCGGTCCGAGCGGGGATAAAAGCAGTACGTGCGTTCGACCGCACCCCTACGTGTTAATCCGAGCGATTAGCCGGTCTCAGTCAGAGACACACGGGATGCTGGACCCGCAGCGTGCTCTGCACGAGCCGTTGAATTTCAGCATGTCAAACCAAGGGTCCGAGCGGCTCTTCCCTTTCACGGGGCAAGTCAATAACGGTGACTGTTTCCCTTTCCCTCTCGGTCCGAGCGGGGATAAAAGCAGTACGTGCGTTCGACCGCACGCCTACGAGTTAATCCGAGCGATTAGCCGGTCTCAGTCAGAGACACACGGGATGCTGGACCCGCAGCGTGCTCTGCACGAGTCGTTGAATTTCAGCTTGTCAAACCAAGGGTCCGAGCGGCCCTTCCCTTTCACGGGGCATGTTATTTACGGTGACTGTTTCCCTTTCCCTCTCGGTCCGAGCGGGGATAAAAGCAGTACGTGCGTTCGACCGCACGCCTACGAGTTAATCCGAGCGATTAGCCGGTCTCAGTCAGAGACACACGGGATGCTGGACCCGCAGCGTGCTCTGCACGAGCCGTTGAATTTCAGCATGTCAAACCAAGGGTCCGAGCGGCTCTTCCCTTTCACGGGGCACGTCAATATCGGTGACTGTTTCCCTTTCCCTCTCGGTCCGAGCGGGGATAAAAGCAGTACGTGCGTTCGACCGCACGCCTACGAGTTAATCCGAGCGATTAGCCGGTCTCAGTCAGAGACACACGGGATGCTGGACCCGCAGCGTGCTCTGCACGAGTCGTTGAATTTCAGCTTGTCAAACCAAGGGTCCGAGCGGCCCTTCCCTTTCACGGGGCATGTTATTTACGGTGACTGTTTCCCTTTCCCTCTCGGTCCGAGCGGGGATAAAAGCAGTACGTGCGTTCGACCGCACGGCTACGAGTTAATCCGAGCGATTAGCCAGTCTCATTAAGAGACACACGGGATGCTGGACCCGCAGCGTGCTCTGCACGAGCCGTTGAATTTCAGCATGTCAAACCAAGGGTCCGAGCGGCTCTTCCCTTTCACGGGGCACGTGAACAACGGTGACTGTTTCCCTTTCCCTCTCTGTCCGAGCGGGGATAAAAGCAGTACGTGCGTTCGACCGCACGCCTACGAGTTAATCCGAGCGATTAGCCGGTCTCAGTCAGAGACACACGGGATGCTGGACCCGCAGCGTGCTCTGCACGAGCCGTTGAATTTCAGCATGTCAAACCAAGGGTCCGAGCGGCTCTTCCCTTTCACGGGGCACGTGAACAACGGTGACTGTTTCCCTTTCCCTCTCGGTCCGAGCGGGGATAAAAGCAGTACGTGCGTTCGACCGCACGCCTACGAGTTAATCCGAGCGATTAGCCGGTCTCAGTCAGAGACACACGGGATGCTGGACCCGCAGCGTGCTCTGCACGAGTCGTTGAATTTCAGCTTGTCAAACCAAGGGTCCGAGCGGCCCTTCCCTTTCACGGGGCATGTTATTTACGGTGACTGTTTCCCTTTCCCTCTCGGTCCGAGCGGGGATAAAAGCAGTACGTGCGTTCGACCGCACGCCTACGAGTTAATCCGAGCGATTAGCCGGTCTCAGTCAGAGACACACGGGATGCTGGACCCGCAGCGTGCTCTGCACGAGCCGTTGAATTTCAGCATGTCAAACCAAGGGTCCGAGCGGCTCTTCCCTTTCACGGGGCACGTGAACAACGGTGACTGTTTCCCTTTCCCTCTCGGTCCGAGCGGGGATAAAAGCAGTACGTGCGTTCGACCGCACGCCTACGAGTTAATCCGAGCGATTAGCCGGTCTCAGTCAGAGACACACGGGATGCTGGACCCGCAGCGTGCTCTGCACGAGCCGTTGAATTTCAGCATGTCAAACCAAGGGTCCGAGCGGCTCTTCCCTTTCACGGGGCACGTGAACAACGGTGACTGTTTCCCTTTCCCTCTCGGTCCGAGCGGGGATAAAAGCAGTACGTGCGTTCGACCGCACGCCTACGAGTTAATCCGAGCGATTAGCCGGTCTCAGTCAGAGACACACGGGATGCTGGACCCGCAGCGTGCTCTGCACGAGTCGTTGAATTTCAGCTTGTCAAACCAAGGGTCCGAGCGGCCCTTCCCTTTCACGGGGCATGTTATTTACGGTGACTGTTTCCCTTTCCCTCTCGGTCCGAGCGGGGATAAAAGCAGTACGTGCGTTCGACCGCACGCCTACGAGTTAATCCGAGCGATTAGCCGGTCTCAGTCAGAGACACACGGGATGCTGGACCCGCAGCGTGCTCTGCACGAGCCGTTGAATTTCAGCATGTCAAACCAAGGGTCCGAGCGGCTCTTCCCTTTCACGGGGCACGTGAACAACGGTGACTGTTTCCCTTTCCCTCTCGGTCCGAGCGGGGATAAAAGCAGTACGTGCGTTCGACCGCACGCCTACGAGTTAATCCGAGCGATTAGCCGGTCTCAGTCAGAGACACACGGGATGCTGGACCCGCAGCGTGCTCTGCACGAGCCGTTGAATTTCAGCATGTCAAACCAAGGGTCCGAGCGGCTCTTCCCTTTCACGGGGCACGTGAACAACGGTGACTGTTTCCCTTTCCCTCTCGGTCCGAGCGGGGATAAAAGCAGTACGTGCGTTCGACCGCACGCCTACGAGTTAATCCGAGCGATTAGCCGGTCTCAGTCAGAGACACACGGGATGCTGGACCCGCAGCGTGCTCTGCACGAGCCGTTGAATTTCAGCATGTCAAACCAAGGGTCCGAGCGGCTCTTCCCTTTCACGGGGCACGTGAACAACGGTGACTGTTTCCCTTTCCCTCTCGGTCCGAGCGGGGATAAAAGCAGTACGTGCGTTCGACCGCACGCCTACGAGTTAATCCGAGCGATTAGCCGGTCTCAGTCAGAGACACACGGGATGCTGGACCCGCAGCGTGCTCTGCACGAGTCGTTGAATTTCAGCTTGTCAAACCAAGGGTCCGAGCGGCCCTTCCCTTTCACGGGGCATGTTATTTACGGTGACTGTTTCCCTTTCCCTCTCGGTCCGAGCGGGGATAAAAGCAGTACGTGCGTTCGACCGCACGCCTACGAGTTAATCCGAGCGATTAGCCGGTCTCAGTCAGAGACACACGGGATGCTGGACCCGCAGCGTGCTCTGCACGAGCCGTTGAATTTCAGCATGTCAAACCAAGGGTCCGAGCGGCTCTTCCCTTTCACGGGGCACGTCAATAACGGTGACTGTTTCCCTTTCCCTCTCGGTCCGAGCGGGGATAAAAGCAGTACGTGCGTTCGACCGCACGCCTACGAGTTAATCCGAGCGATTAGCCGGTCTCAGTCAGAGACACACGGGATGCTGGACCCGCAGCGTGCTCTGCACGAGTCGTTGAATTTCAGCTTGTCAAACCAAGGGTCCGAGCGGCCCTTCCCTTTCACGGGGCATGTTATTTACGGTGACTGTTTCCCTTTCCCTCTCGGTCCGAGCGGGGATAAAAGCAGTACGTGCGTTCGACCGCACGCCTACGAGTTAATCCGAGCGATTAGCCGGTCTCAGTCAGAGACACACGGGATGCTGGACCCGCAGCGTGCTCTGCACGAGCCGTTGAATTTCAGCATGTCAAACCAAGGGTCCGAGCGGCTCTTCCCTTTCACGGGGCACGTGAACAACGGTGACTGTTTCCCTTTCCCTCTCGGTCCGAGCGGGGATAAAAGCAGTACGTGCGTTCGACCGCACGCCTACGAGTTAATCCGAGCGATTAGCCGGTCTCAGTCAGAGACACACGGGATGCTGGACCCGCAGCGTGCTCTGCACGAGTCGTTGAATTTCAGCTTGTCAAACCAAGGGTCCGAGCGGCCCTTCCCTTTCACGGGGCATGTTAACAACGGACTGTTTCCCTTTCCCTCTCGGTCCGAGCGGGGATAAAAGCAGTACGTGCGTTCGACCGCACGCCTACGAGTTAATCCGAGCGATTAGCCGGTCTCAGTCAGAGACACACGGGATGCTGGACCCGCAGCGTGCTCTGCACGAGTCGTTGAATTTCAGCTTGTCAAACCAAGGGTCCGAGCGGCCCTTCCCTTTCACGGGGCATGTTATTTACGGTGACTGTTTCCCTTTCCCTCTCGGTCCGAGCGGGGATAAAGCAGTACGTGCGTTCGACCGCACGCCTACGAGTTAATCCGAGCGATTAGCCGGTCTCAGTCAGAGACACACGGGATGCTGGACCCGCAGCGTGCTCTGCACGAGCCGTTGAATTTCAGCTTGTCAAACCAAGGGTCCGAGCGGCCCTTCCCTTTCACGGGGCACGTCAATAACGGTGACTGTTTCCCTTTCCCTCTCGGTCCGAGCGGGGATAAGTACAGATGCTTGTCTCAAAGATTAAGCCATGCATGTCTAAGTACATGCCGAAATAAGGTGAAACCGCGAATGGCTCATTATCCAGCCGTTGTTCCTTAGATCGTACTTTCCTACTTGGATAACTGTGGTAATTCTAGAGCTAATACATGCAACAAAGCTCCGACCTCACGGGACGAGCGCATTTATTAGACCAAGACCATCGGACCTCGGTCCGCAAATGATGGTGACTCTGGATAACTTTTGGCTGATCGCACGGTCTAGCACCGGCGACGCATCTTTCAAGTGTCTGCCTTATCAACTGTCGATGGTAGGTTATGCGCCTACCATGGTCGTAACGGGTAACGGGGAATCAGGGTTCGATTCCGGAGAGGGAGCCTGAGAAACGGCTACCACATCCAAGGAAGGCAGCAGGCGCGCAAATTACCCACTCCCAGAACGGGGAGGTAGTGACGAAAAATAACGATACGGGACTCTATCGAGGCCCCGTAATTGGAATGAGTACACTCTAAATCCTTTAACGAGGATCTATTGGAGGGCAAGTCTGGTGCCAGCAGCCGCGGTAATTCCAGCTCCAATAGCGTATATTAAAGTTGTTGCGGTTAAAAAGCTCGTAGTTGGATCTCAGTTCTAGACAGGGGGTCCGCTTTGGCGGTTACTTCCTGGCCTAAACATCCTGCCGGTTTTCCCTCGGTGCCCTTGATTGAGTGTCTTGGGTGGCCGGCAAGTTTACTTTGAAAAATTAGAGTGCTCAAAGCAGGCGAAACGCCTGAATAATGGTGCATGGAATAATGGAATAGGACCTCGGTTCTATTTTGTTGGTTTTCGGAACACGAGGTAATGATTAAGAGGGACAGACGGGGGTATCTGTATTGCGACGCTAGAGGTGAAATTCTTGGACCGTCGCAAGACGAACCACTGCGAAAGCATTTGCCAAGAATGTTTTCATTAATCAAGAACGAAAGTTAGAGGTTCGAAGGCGATCAGATACCGCCCTAGTTCTAACCATAGGTGAACGAGGCTCCTGTCTTTGGTTGTTAATAGGTCTTCATCTTTAAAGGGGCCCTCCTGCTTCATGCAATAAATCTGAAAATCATTCGGGATTGACGATTTATTAGCTTTCAGGAATTGCATTCTCCTTTCCTCCAGTTCGAGAATGTGGTAATTGCAGGAATTGACGGAAAGATTCACGATAAAGGTTCACGTGTCGGAAGAACGCATGGCTGAGACTTGGTGAAGAAGCACACATTGCACTTATTTTCGAACACATTAGGCTCATTCACGCCTGGCCTGTCTGAGGGTCGGAATCCAGTCTCTAGGAGTAGGATGAATAAGAGCGAGTCTCTTCACGGCCACATTGGTCTCGTCGGGGAGGCGGTAGTCGCAATCCCTAGACCGAAAGTAAGTTTGAAAAGTGCCTGAATAGAACAACAGCTTCGGCCGGGAAGCATCGGCAGGTTGTCTGATTCTCTCCTTCTATCCACGTCAGTCGCTTTGGGTTTTATTTGAATCACAGGTGAGGTCAAGACAGTGGTCGATTAAGTTCAGAGAGGTACCCGCAGAATTTTTATAAATAACTAGAGAAACGCCTGGGATTCCCTTAGAACGGCGAGCGAACGGGGAACTTCCACCGCCGAATCCCGTTCCATCGGGCGTATGGAAATGTGGCGTTTGGGAGGTCCTCTCTGGATGGTTTTGACCGTGAAGTCCCCTGATATTTATACCGTCCATGAATCCCAAGTCTACGTTAGAGTTTCTAAGCTTCAGAGAGACCAGAGCTGAAGATGCTAATTCCGCCTGGCTTGAAACGATCCACTTTTCATAAACAGTACTTATACGGTTACTTATTTCAAAGCTGAAAGAGGTTTTTTGAATGTCTGTTTTGCTGTTTTCACTACACCTGAAGTATTAATACATGTAGTCACACTTTCAGTGAATCAGTGGAGGTTTGCAGGAATACTCTGAAAAGTTGCCGTTGTCTGGTTTCATTTTCGGACGCAACACCACAGACTGAGTTACCATCTACTGGCAGTATCTTCCCGGACAAACAATGTGTGATTAGATCGTCCCCAACGCGCTTCATACTGAAAAACAGCGTGTTACTCTGGCGTGCATTTTAACTACGTTGAATCTGCGGTTTATCAATGATTTGAACATCACAAGAACGAAGAGATTGTAGAGTCACACCTTTACTTACATGCAAGTTCATTGCACTCTACTCCTTTGTTTCTAGATGCACTGGCTGCTGGAGGTTGGTGATATATATCTGGTATGTCATGATCATTTGTTGGTTTTGTAATTTCTTCGTGGTGTATGCGCAAATGGTTACTTGACTGTGAGATGTTCCACATTCCTGGACAAGCCGGCAATTCTTTAAGGTAATTTTACTCTGAAGATAACCTTTTAAGACGGACTTCCGTCTACCTTTTCCTCTGAACTTGATTTAAAGTGCTCTTAGTCTCACCGGTGAAGCGAACAATTGCTTTGGGGCCGAACCTTAGTTCTACTATCTCGAATCACAAAGTAGCTGTGTCAAGCGGACTGTTGATGTGGTTGGTTTGGTCATTTGGTAAGGATGGAAGCTGAAAGGATTACAAAAGCCAGCTTAACCGGGGTTTACGCCCATCTTGTCTCATAAATGATATCCAAACGTACATTCCAGGAGTTGCTCCATGATTGTCTGAAAGAATACAGGTTTATTGGATGGTAAATTAACATCATTAAAGTCCTTCCATGGGTTGCTCCAGTGCTCAAAGTTGGCACTCTTGACAAGTTTGTTGAACCTTTTGAGTTACTTTTGATTGAGTAACTTTATCACTATCTGTAACCTGTTTACTGATTTGAAATGATTTAGAATTCTTTTCTTCACATTTGCTTTTTTCTTAAAATTGTCATCCTGAAAAGACATCACTGTAAAATCTCTCTGGTGTTGATGATACAGATCTTCTAAATGAACTAGTTTTACTTTACATTCATGCAACATTTTTCTCTTATGTCAAAGTCAGTTATTGATGTCACATCGCTTCTCTCTTTTCAGATTCTTCTAATGTGGCAGAAACTTCTACCAAATTTTCAGTCCTCTTTTTTGTTTTGTGCTAACAAAACTTTATGGTAAGTTCTGAATGGCTACTTTCCCCACTTGCTTTTAATTCCATGAAGTCATTGTCATTCATATTGTTGGATTTAGTTTCAGACATCCTACATTTCACTGAAATGGAAACACAGTTAATCACTCCAAATCAAACATCTTAATCTACTACAGCAACTAAAATTAAAAGTTATATTAATCTGTAATAAGTTTATATGTGTCAATTATAATTAATAATTTTTTTTTACTCTCAGTCTTTATAAGATTTAATAACAATAAGTTGCTACATCACTATTTTGTGCAAGTTCCTTTGCTATTTTCTTATTACAAGTTTAAAAGTAAAATGCTAGTTTGAGAGACAGGAGAAGGGAGAAAAAAAACTTTACTACACAGTTTTCTTTTTGATGTAGGTTTGAAAACAAAAAAAGAACAGTCAAATGTAGGAGTTACCAGTATCTTAAACATTTCTTATAATTTTATTAATAGCATAACCTCTAATAAGTAATCCTGTAGATAATATGGACAACTTAATAATGCATATATGTGGGCAAAGTAAAGATTATTACATTCAACACCTGGTTTGAAATCTCTTTTTTCATGGCACCTTAAAATTTTCACTTTTCAAGGTGTCACATCTTAGCAATTAAAGTTACACAATCATTACAAACCACAAAATGCTATGCTGTATTGCTTGACTTAAAACACAAGAAGTAATTTAAATTTATATAGCTACATACCATACAGCAGTGAGATTAGAGATAAAGTGAGCATTACAGCTACTATGAGTAACTTCTCTTACATTTCTCAGTTATATCTACACATCTAGGGCATTCCCAGAAAGGTTTTGGACAGTCAGGATCCCTACAGAGAAGGTGACAGCCTTGAGATCCACAAGCCTTACAGACTAAAATCTGAAAACAAAACAAACATTTATATATATATATATATTTATGTACTAATAACTAAGTAAAAAACAAAAAGTCCTCAAAAAAAAAATCTGTATAAAATCTGAAATTTCTAATTCATCAAGTCATTTTCCTTTAATTTCACCAGATAACAAACAATATTCTTCAAGAACATATTAACTGTGCTACAAAAATTTAGTATTTGAAAACTGGGTACATTTGAAGGAGAGATAGCTTTTGGAGAAGACACATTACTTTGTGTGTGTGTTTGTATGTTTTTCTTATAGCAAAGCCATATCAGGCTATCTGCTGAGTCCACCGAGGGGAATCAAACCCCTGATTTTAGTGTTGTAAATCTGCAGACTTACTTGTACCAGCAGAAAACATAATACCTTATATTTATACATTTTAAAAACAATAGTGCATGTTGTTATACCCACCACAGAATTTGTCTGACTAGTTTTTAGTCTTATTGAAAAGTAAAACTTTATTGTTCATTATTTAAATGTTCTTTCAAATCTATTTATGTTGAATTAACCTACTTTAGTTTAGAAAACAAATTCAAGTTATTTTTTTTGCTTGGTTTTCACATCTTATTTCGATGAATTTAGCTGTTTATTTTCTGTAATGTTTTTTTCTCCTATGGTCAGTTTTATAACACTTTTAGATCCTGAAAGTGATCAGTTGTTAAAATTTTCCTTGAAATTATAGAACAGTCACTCTTTAAGACTGAAGAATAATTATATGGCATTAAAATGATTCTATTTTCAATATCTGAATATGCACTTTTACCTTTCTTTTGAGCTAAACTTTCTTCCTTTTGGACAAATACAGTATGTCGCATCACACTGGCAATACTTTGTTCTCAAGGCATTTTCTTCTTGTTTGAAAAAGGTATTCCTGTTAATAGAAAAACAATATTTGATACGAGTCTGTTTTTTCTCTTCCTAGGTAACTGAAAGTTGTGAAAATTAATAATTCAATAAAATAACAAATTCAAATTCAAAATATCAAATGCCCTTCCTTCATACAAGTCATGGAAAATCAAGCAAAAACTCAAAGTTTAGAACTTGTGGAAGGAATCCTAAAGTGATGTTAAAACTGGAATGAGCAAAATACTGAATAAAAACATCTGAGAAAAAAGTGGTTTACTTTTCAGGTTTTCAAATATTAACAAGATAAAATTGCCATTAGTTCAGTCAAGTCAGTCAAGAATGTCCATTTCACAAGTCCACAACTATGTGTGATCATTTTTTTTAATTCACAAGTAAAATTTACAGACATGTTTCAATATGCTAAACAAAAGTACAGGATGGTATTCAGTAGCTGCAAGAGTGAATATTAATGTAGATGAGAGGTAAAGTTCTAAATAAAATAAAGGTTCCCAGCTAGATGAAAGTGGACTTGTTTTAGAAAAAGAAAAACATACATGTAATCATAAAAACAACAATTTCAGTGTCAATGAATAAATGCTTTCTGACAGAACAATAAAATGGACGTGCATCTAAAAAAGCAGAACAAGTACTGCCTCAAAGAAAATAAGTTATGGTACTCAGTATGGATGAGTACTGAGAAAATTATGTAGGTGAAAAATACATAATACTACAAGCAACAAATCATAAGTTGAAATACCCTTATTAATTTTGTAGAAACAACACAAAACAGTTGTAAATTTATCACCTACCGTTCTTGTGTGTGAATGCCATGTTTCCACATCTGTGTTAAACAGATCTTTGTTGTTACATACAGGACACTTGAAGAAGTGCCCTGCATGCAGGGCTAGCCTCTGAAACACAGAAATATAGGTATTCATCAGGAAATACAGTAGAGGAACAATTTGGTTATGAGGGTTCAGACTGACAAGAAAATCTAGTAAACTTGAGAAGGACTGCATTAAACTTTTAAATTAGGAATGACTACAGATTAAAAATTTAACAAATTCATTATCTCTTATAAAGCTGTCAACTCAGTACATAAGGTAGCATAAAAGGCATTAATAATTAACAATGTAAATATTTTGTTCATGATATTTCACTTAAAACAGGTTTCTGTACATTTTTCAGTACTATACGAACCATGTGCATGCGAGAAGCTCATAAATCTGATTAGTTGTGAAGTTTTCTGACAAATCTATGCACAGTATTTATAAACAATGGCCTTAGTCTTGTTGAAAATGGTTTGTTTGTACCTATATACACAAAAAAACACAAGTAGATAAAACAAATGCTGTCTATGGTTATCTAAACAGCTAAAATATAAATGTAACACAAATTATGTGTGACAAAAACACCAAATGTTCAACAGTCAGGAAAGTACAGTGGAGAACACATAAAACATGTTGTTTAGGGGCTAACTCAATGATGAACATAACTGTTATGAAAATTCAATTAATAATAAATGTACTGCAATACACAACCTCATGAAACTATTTAATAGATCTTAAGTTTGACAAAATCTAGCAATACTCTACTAATCAAACTATTTGGGAATGACATATCTATACATGTAAAAGCATCTGAATGTACATCTTATAACCAAATTTTTATTTTTAAGTTTTTCTTAAGTTGTAGCGATAAAAGTGGTTTTACCTGCTGACTGCCCAGACCTGAGAAGAAATGAAACAAACTTGGCAGGGATTTAGTTTAGAGAAAGAGAAATCTGATGAATTCTCTCCCCAACAGGGTGGCCAGTAGTTTCTTTGTCCCTGCTCATGGAAGATTATTTACTTTACGTGGGAGTTTTCCTATTTTTATTTGACTCGACTTAAGCGATGAAGTGAGGTGGGGTGGGGATATGAAGATGGGTGAGGAAGGAGAGCGAGACAAAGGCAGTACAAGGGAAGTAGGCCAGGCTGGAGTCCATAGAACAGCAGAACAAACGAGGACAGCAAACATCAACTCAGGCATGGATTGGCTGGGATCTAAAGAACCAATGCCTAAGATTTGGACATGTGGGAAGCGGGGGTGCCCCAAGAAAACTCACTTTCACAGGGCAGGTACCAAATGAGCTTTTAACTGCAACAACTTTAATATACACTATTGGAGCTGAAATCACCAAGGTTACTAAGACACACCTGCTTTCAGTTTTACCTACTGATCATCCAGACCCAAGAAGACACATGGTTCTAGTTTTAGCATTCTTTATAAATGATGGTGTTACTTTCTTTTTTCCTCATACATAAATTTTTTTTTTCTTTGGTACTCATATCATATTCAGATGGATCCCAAGTAAGTAATAATAGCTTTAAATTTAAATATTAAGTCTGCATTAGATTTTCCTCTTGTAACTTGATTTGGAGATGAAAGAAGAATTAAAGGTTTCTTTGAAAATTCCATATTTGTAATGGAAACGTGTTTGTACAGGTGGTTAAGGATGAAGTATGCTTGATGGTTATGTGCTTCAAATGGATACAGATCCCATCAAAGTCACAATTATTTAAAATTTACAATGATTTCTTTTTCCAATCAGTGTATTTAACTAAGCACACTTCTTTCAGTAATTACCACTTGTAGTAATATAGATCACACCAAAGTATATTGATGTATTATGTTGATGGTGATACGATACAGAGTATGTAAATAAATGTTACTTCTTAATGGTGATACAGAATTCATTAGAGTATGTCAAAATGAGTAGCTTATTGACAGTGAAACGTGATACATCAAAGCATGCTAACATGTGTGTTTGTATTTTATTATACCAGGATACATCAGAATATTCCAACATGCGTTAATTCGTGGCCATACAGAATAGATCAGACCACGTAAGCATGTGTTATTTCTTGATGGTAATAAATCAGAATAATGCAACATATTTAACTTCCCAGTGGTGAGACAGGATACATCAAAATAAGCCAATTTATTTCAAAGATTTAACTTTTCATGGTAAAACTGAACAAAAATAAAATTCCATTTCATACAGCTGTTCAAAATTTCATGCAACTTTGGATGATTTCTGTATAATTTTAAAAATTAAGTTTTGTTATCTGCAGATAAACAGAATGGCTATAGCTTTTAACAAAGTGGAGAAACAAAATTTTATTAATATTTAAAAGGAAAGAAGTTAGTCATTTCACCTGTACAGAACATTTCAAATGAAACAACAATCCAATGTCAACTTCCTTGTGTTCACTCAAATTGAGGAACCAAGTTGCAATCAATATTAATCGATGTTTTTCAGGTTTTATCTCCAACTTGTATGAAGACTAAACTGTCACACATATATTGAAACGTTTAAGTAAACTTATACCAAAATACATTTGACTGTGCATGTTTGTACCAATTCAATGAAATACTCTTACACTCACTGTTATACTGGTTACTACAGGAATTGTGTCACACTCTATTGGTGGAGAGTTGCTGCATGATCATTTGCAGAAGCTGGGTGTAAGAAAGGACAGTAGTGTGCATTAAAAATTTGTGCTAACAGAGGCAGTGATGGCCAAAAATGCTACTCAAGGAAACTTAAGATGAAGAAAATTCCTATTTCTTCTAAACTAGTAGTACTTTATAAAATTAGTAACTGTAATTATATGACAAGTATGGGAACTCAGAGGATAACTGCTCATAATTTTGTTATTAATATCACATACTGGTGCTACAAGTGTTACTTATAACCTACCTCTGATTCTTACGAATTAATGTTTATAACAATTCTAATGCAGGTTTTATGAAGATGTGTTCTTTTCATGACAATGGACCACATTTAAAACAATTTATGCCATAATTTTGTATGTTATTCTGCATCAGTTGTATTACGTTAAGTTTATTCAGTATTCATTATTCTGTTGTTTTTGAGAAGAGATATGTGGAGAAATTTAGAGTTGATAACAGTCTGGTTAGTCAATATTATATTACACAAGGATTAAAAAAGCACACTTTATAGATGGCAGTGTGCACGTACTAGTGCAATGCAGTGACATACTGCAAAAGATCCGAGCTGTAAATCCAGACAGCACACGTGCCACATACGTATTAGGTTCAAGGCTTATTCTTGACCATTGTGCACTACCATAAAAACACAGATAGGCCTTTGTATGAGGAGAAATAATAATGAATTTTTTTAAAATAAATATTCCAATAAGATTACTAAGCAATACAGAACCAAAAAAAAACAAGATTAAAAACAAATGATGAAGTTTCAGAGTTATAAATAAAAATTGGACAAGAGAGTGTTTACCTTATAAACTTCTCAAACACTAAGCAGCAAATTGAAGGATACTATTGTAAAAGAACCACAGATCAGAAACATCACTGCAATAATTTGGTCCTATTTACTGAGTTATTACCAAATTAAGGACCAAAGAAATGAATTTGGCATAGGCTATCATTTCAAATGTTCACAAACTTACAGCCATGCCTTAAAGTTATGGTTGGTTTAGTAAAATACTTGAAAAACAAACTATACTTATTCCATTCAATCACAAACTGTTCAAGTCCCTCAATGTTATTCTAATGAAATTTTGTCTTTGACATTCAAGGTCAAGCCTAAAAAAAGTCAGTGAATTGTTTGTCAAAAGTGTAGTCCAAGACTAAAGAGTACACCTTACACCATGAAATACTTACAACTGAAATTACTGTATTAGGCAAGTAAGGAAACACAGTACCCAGAATGGAAACAATCAACAATGGAGGAAGTAACTGATAGATGTGATGGCCAGGAATTCCATTCCTATTAACTACAATTAACCCTCCATACAATATATTTCTATCATTATATATACAGTTAAATAAATGCCACCATATTTTAACAACATTGTTTTAATTTCAAATGAATGCACTTGCTGGTCTCAAATTAAAAGTGACAATTTTGTAACTAATACATTATTTTAAAAAGTTATTATAAATATACTTGAAAATGTTATAAGCATGCTAAACTGACAGAATTGTCACACGTAAATGACAGCTAGATGCTGTTTATTTCAAAGATGTTACCTAATTAAATATGATTTGAAATTACAAGCATGACCAGTATAGTCACTTGTTACTCATTTCAGAATAGCTCTTATAGAATGTAACAGATTATTTACATTCCTCTTTCCAAAAGAGGCACAGTACCAAAGTCAATCACTTGACTATAATCTTGGTAAAGAAGTCATCATCACCTATGTTCATCTTTTTTCTTAAATATAAAGTACATATACTTCACCACTGACAAAATATTACAGATCTTGTTTTATCTGTCTACTTAGACCTTAAAACCATTTCAACACCACCATTCTTTTCACAAAAACAAATATTTACTCAAATCTGTCTTTTCATGCTATTAAATTGAAGTTACAAAAACAAACACACTAAGAATTCAGAGATATCACACCATGTGCATCAGAATCTAACATGTGACAACATTATTCAAAAAAGATGTCAGTATAATAGCAAATGTACTAGAAATAGTAATTACATACTTAAGCATTTCATTATTAGATGCTCAAATGACTCTTGGTACATGTTCATCTAACACAATAACTTTCCAAAGTCAAATTTAAATGACATTTTATTGGTTTTGCAAATTAAAAGTTACATCCATGTATGTGTATCAAAATGCTGATTCAATTTGCTTCAAAATAAATTTAATTTACAGTTACTGTTGTCAAATATTCCATGATTTACAAACCTATGTTTCTGAAAAGTTTTTACTTGATTTTTAAATTGTTATTGTTACTTTGTTATTGCATTGTTACTTACAGAAGTTTTGTCAAGTCTTGTTATTTTTCTCATACACAAAAGCACATAAGATGAAAAATCTGAGCACTACATCACCAATTACTTTTGACTGGTCCAGTGCTTATTTCTAACATGCAAATTATATGTAACCAACATAACTGTGTTGCAGCAATTATAAGTGTATTGTTTTGTTTGTACAAAAAACAACAATATACTGACAAACGTTTATCTAACTTTTGTGGTTAGATACAGATCAAAGTGCAACAAAACAACAATATCCCCTCATTTTACAAAATTCCATGACTTTCCATGGTCTGTACCAACCCTTTAAGTATCAACACTAAACACATACAAGTTTGTTCAGTTGATGGTCCTCTTCCTACCTGAACACAAGTTCTGTGAAAAGATGTATACATGCAACAAGGTGCTCTAAGCACATCATGAGATTCTTTGTTCTCTATATGGTATAGGCAGATAGAACATGTCAAATCAGATACTCCTGAGCCTCTTCCATCCTTTTCTCGAACTTCTTGCCTCGGTCTATGATTTATACAGTAACAACTAAAATAGAACAAGAACATATTTTTAAATGGAACTATAATAAATTATTATCACTGCTGAAAATAAAAAAATGATATATTGATATGATTACACCTGTAATGGTAACTATTTTTTCATTTTGCACCACTAACACATAACAATAAAAAGTTTTGTAAATCCTCTTGTAATATTTTATGTTGTAGTGGGTAGAGTTGGATGATTAACTCAACTAACACTCTCAATTGGGTCTAAGTCTATATGACTGACCATGTAACCTCTCTATACTTGTTTAGAGACTATAGATTTACTTCTAACTTTCAATATAGTATGTATATTTTCACAAAATTTGGCAGTCTTTTAGTTAATATACAAAAAAATCACGTTTAATGAAGCATTTTGAATAAACTATAATAAAGATTTATTCATGAATATATAGAGTACTTGCTTTGTAATCCATGTGAAAAGTAAATTCCATATTAAAGGTACTTTTCCTCATGTCATAAATCTGGTGGCTAGTTAGTAGTTACAACAGTATCACATTGTCCAATCTTGTATGGAAGATTTAATATTTTTATAGCTTTGTCAAAACAATATTTTCAAAGTAACAAAAGGTAATTCATAACACTAAAATGAAACATATGTTGACATTCAACTTCTTACTTTGAAATTCATATTTACTGGAATATTTATTTATAGTGCCATACATATCACTAAAATATTTAGGCAGTACATACTTATTTTGATCATAACAAAGAAAGTACTTACTCAGGCTTTCCAATGAATTCATCTAGTGTATAATTTTTGAGACCACAATGAGGAAAATGAAATACTTTTTTGCATCTGATATAACAACACCGTACATTTGCTCTAGGTTTCAGGCAATAGCAGCATCTCTTTTGGAAAAAAAAGAAAAGAGGAACATAATTTAATTCACTCAACAAAAAAGAACACCAGTAAAATCAATGCTGTTTTGGAATCTCATATTTAATCCATTTGTGACATGTCACGCGTGTCAAAGACCATGTCATCGTGTTTGTTGACTTGTATTCAAAATTTTATCAAACTACTATTTTATGAATTTATGTCAATAAGTCTGGAATCAAATTGTAGATTATAATTTCTAAATTTAAAAGTACATATTAAAAGAACACATCTAAATATAGATTTTGGTGAGTCAAGTCATATACTGAATGCAGAATTGTTTAAATTTAGATGTTTGTGATCTCAAACATTGAATCTATAGCTTCAGAGAAATTAGGAACTCAAATCACTAACATGATCAAGCTAGAATGTAAAATAAGAACCTCATATCTTTTTATTTTCCTGAAATATGGCTTATGTACTGAATCAAACACAGTGGAACCATTCACCTCTTTCCCATTTTGGAAATTGTCCCTTATATACACTTACTTCAATATATGACATGTAAATAACCAATCAATAGCTTACAATGTCCCCAGAGTGGCTTTCTCAGCCATTTTAATCTGTGTAAAGGCTACCACATTCTTTTTATCCAAGATTTCAAGGAGGTAGGTTGTGTCTTTAATCTGCTGAAAGTTCCATATTTTTTAAAATCTAAATGCATCTTAATTACTAAGCTTAATAAATTACAGTGGAATTACAGTGGTATCAGTATAGTTATGATTTTTGGTTATTCAACTGCTCATATATAAAACCTGAAAACAATTTTGTTTGATATCCTCCAAGTGCAAAATTTTAAAAGCGAAGCAACTTATGTCCTGCAACAACTGAATACAAAGATGGTAGCGACAAGGGTATAATTGTTTTACTTGATTTATTGTTCTATATTTTAAGAACAATAAGTTTACTAATTTATTTCTAATTAGTAATAATCTATATACATAATGTATAATAATTAAAATGTGACTGTATATTACAAAATACTAGTCCATTAAGATCAGTTTTATATTACTGGATACTGAACATAAGGGCACGTGCATCATGTCAATGCACATTATGTAATACTAGCGAGGCATGATTGGAAGGGTCAATATAAAACAATAATAAATATATATGTAAATTTATAGTGTTATGAGACTTGAGTGACTTGGACTGAACATTTGTATTTTTGTGTTTTAATATGTAATAATTCTAGCATGAAAAAAAGCATAATTAATATTTATTTCCTAACTTTTTTATGTTTATGAAGTTGGTCAAGTAATAGACCTCACACAGTTTGAGAATAGAAAATAAAATAGTCTTATTGAAAACAAACATCTGACATGCATTTAGTAGATTATGCAAATAATATTTGAGATTTTTGGGACAAAGAATAGTGTCTTTAATCATAACATGAAATCACTTTGCATTCAAAATGCCAAGAAATAGACTATTTTCATAAACAAATTTATTGCAAAAATATTTTGTTAAAAAATCTTATTTTTTGTATACAAAATACTTTTAATCTTTACTATAAGTCTATCAAGCTTTGTGAAGATTCACATGCTGTATCAAAAGTTATAATGCAAATACTTAACATATGCAAATGTGTAGAACAAACTAGTGTATATTATGCTGAGCCTGTAACAAAAGGATTAAAGGTGCAACATGATCAGTAAGTCACTATATTTATCAAATGAATATTTCAAGGAGAATTTCAGTTATATTTGACCAATGTATGTATATATATACAGGGTGGACCGTAAGTCCCTACCCATCCATATATCTATGTATCCAGTGTATCTGTGTGCTGTCCCTTATTCTCACTGCATATTATACACAATATGCTCTTCAAGTGTAAATGGGCTTACATCGGCCATATGTCTCTGAAAAAAAAAGAAACAAATTTACAATACATGCATAATTGAATATAACATAATAACATATGGATGGGTAGGGACTTATGGGCCACCCTGTAGTTATATAAAACTGACACTATTCATCTTCAGCATTTTTTTCAATAAGGCCTAATAATCAGTCCTGTTAGATAATCCACTGGATGCTAGAATTAAAATTTATATTTGGTGTAGGTGGTCAACATCTAGAGATATAGTAATTGGCAAATTTTCTGCTCATATGGTTATTGTTTTAACAAATAAATTAAGAGTTATTCCATACAAAATAGACAGGCAGATAAAAAGAATGATGAATATTTGGGTTTACTATCCAGAGATGCTAACCACTTAACTGATGCTCAGTATATGATTTCAGGTGTCCATCTAATTACTGAGTCCTCAAATGCAACCACCATACATGCAGTGGTAACAAATATGACATTTTATTTAAATATAAAATACATACAAACTTCCTCTTGAACACATACTTTTTTTTTGATACAAATCAACTAAGACATTTAAAGGAATATCACTTTAAAGACAAACCAAAACATAAAATATGTACATGTATGTTTGTGTATTCAATTTTGTCACATTTACTGCCTCTGCAACAGACTTAGTTGGTTATAATACAAAAAATATAGCAAAGACTATACTTTAAACAATAGTTGTTGAATGAATTTTCAATTTCAAACAATGCTATGAAAGAAATGTTTTTTAGCTATTCTGAAGACAAAACTATAATTTTTAATGATGGAATAAATAAGTATGATTTATTCTTTATGCTGCTAGAACAGCAGCAACATTGTCTGTAAGGTAATTTTCAGTTACTGACAAGTTTCATCATAAAGACTAATGATACATAAAACAACCTATGAAGTGTCTTTCAAAACATTCCAAGTAGTAATCTACATCCTGAACAGTTCATAAAATATACAAAATTAAGAATAACAAATAATATATGCAAGTAATTTTCTAATATTACTTCTGCATTATTACATAAAACAAGTAACATCAGTATTCAAAAGTTACATACTCATATACTCATATATTCACTATATATTTTATATATATTCACTATATAATTTACTGCTCTGTATCCACCATGTAGTTTCATATGACCATTTAATCCAAATCTGTTCTTGAACTTTTGTGGCACAATGTGCATTTAACTGCTCTCGATTCAACGCTGAAAATGTGTATATAAAACTATGTACTTATAATCTGTATAAGAATAATTGCACCTGAACAGCACAACACACACACACAAATTTTAAATAAACTGCCATCACACTTTTTTTTTTTGCATATTTAAAAAGCCTAAAATTATTCAGTTTAATACTAAAATGGAAAATGCTATATTCCTACAATTTTAATGAAATCTGTGAATGTGATGCATGTATCTTTTCATTGTTATCATGGTTGTATAAAAATGTTTTAGATAAGCAAAAGAATTTGTAACACAAGTAAAATTCACACTAGGTCTTTCACAGAGAATAAAAAATCTATGAGAGTGTTGATATTCAAAGCATTATAACAAAAAAATGTGATAAAACATAATTGCTCATTCACTAAAGTGTATAGTAAAACAATGTTTTGGGACAACATGGAACCTACTGGTCCATTTCAATTATTCAAATAAAAAGACAAGTAAAAAAATTTATTCAGCCCTTATTACTCATATACTTATCAAGCATTTGCTTAAACTCATTTAAACTTACTGACTCTACAACATTTGAAGACAGCCCAATTCCTAAGGCCAATCACCCTGCTAGAAAGAGCTTTTTAAATGAAGATGACTCCTACCCTGTCAAAATTTATAGTTGTGTCTCCTAGTCTTACTATTCTCACTGTTAAAATATAAAAACAATGATGATACATCAACAATATCAATTCCCTTTACAATCTTACACATCTCTATCTGATCCTTCCCTGATTCTTATTTTTTAAAGAGAAAACAATTTGAGAGATTTCAGCCTCTCCTCACACAACTCCCCTATCCCAAACGCAATTCTAGTAACCCTTTTCCGAACCCTTTCCAACAATTTGACATCTTTTCTGAGGTTAGGAGCCAAAGGCTGAACATAAGAATTTAAATGTGGTCTAAGCAGTGACCTGTACAATAAAATTACAGTCTCTTCAGATTCATATTCAATATTATTATCAATACAACCTACAATCCTATTTGCCCTACCACTAGCAACAACACATTTCTTGAATGGCCTTAGAGAGTGACTGTTATGAAAGAAAGGGATCTTGGTGTAATAGCCCTTGTTTCGATTATTTCAATCCAAATTATACTTAATATGCAAATTATGACAAACTCACCTTTATACTATGGATCAAATTAAAAGGTCTTTCAGCAACAATTTCAGGGTTATAATTATAACAAGTGCAGGATAATGTGTGTAGGTTATCATTACAAGCTTCTTATACCTTTTAACTGATAAACTTTAAACAGACCTTATAACAAGGTACCCTGTTCTTTTACTTCATTTGTTCCACATTTACACCAATGATCATGTGGATGACATGTAAGCAGAGCATTTTATGGAATGTTTGCAAAGTGGCAGCCTTTATAAACATGACATTCATTTTGAACTTAGTCATTAAGCCCAAAAGGTAAACTGTAATTAGCTTACTCTCTTTCCATAAGGATACTTTCATTTACTATAACCAATTTCAATTTCTATTATTATAAAGATTATTTCACATTTTTAGTTTATATATCTAGGAATAAGCTTAATCTAGTAAGCTAACCTAGCAAAATACAACTTTACCACTGTGTGTTAGTTCTTACTTGGCATCATTCTAAAAAGTGATACTTTTACCAGTGTAGACAAATTTTGGCTAAAATGTATAATATATCCATTTTATTGTGCATTATTTCTATTTTATTTTACTCTTATTATTTTATTACAATGATAATTCTGCATTGTTAACCTAAGCTTTCTGGGCTGAATGATCCCTCATGATTTTAAAGCATTTACAGCAAAAATGTCATCAACAGTGAGGGTACCAAACTGATGACACAATGTATTCTAATCATTATAAGTAACATAGTCTAAACATTACCTTTAAATAGCTATCCTTAGTACTAGCTATATAATTTTAGTTTTGATCTATGTAGATAGCTAGCTTTGATCAAAGTTAACAATAATATGGGTAGTAGTTATGCATATTTGATGACAAGTTTAATGAACAAGAATGAGTAATCTTAAATCATTAAATCAATGAGCGATCATCAGAAGATATTAAAAAACAATATTCATGTGTTGCAGACTTGTATTTGACTTAAAATACAGAATTCCAGAGATGTGTTTGCATAGATAAATATATTTACATGCAGATACACACACACACAACTGTGCAAATTACCACAATTTTTTACACAATTTGCAATAAATAAAAATGCTTTGAAAACTCAAAACTCTTCAAAATGTTTTAAAAAAGCACTATAGAAATATTGAGACTCAAAAGTTATTTTGAAATATTGTTTTGCAAATACTTAATACAACTTGAGATGAAAATCAATCCACAGAAGATGTATTTCTACAAACATTTTATAATAATTCTGAAGCAATTCTTGAAAATATTCATTATATAATGAACTGAAAAACAAACTTCTTAAAAAAAGTTACTCTAGCAAAATGAATCCTTCACAAAATGCTCAAGGAAAAGTGGTAGTTTCACAAAATGAATTGTATTTTCATAAAACATCAACAAAGGACTTGCTTTAAAATATGTATTTTATACAAAATATGAATTTAGATAAATTAAAAAAGTGTTCCACAATATACTTTTGAACATACTAAAATAACTTGTGATAAAGTGTAGAACTTTATATGCTTACTCCCACAAAATTATTCAATTTTAATATCATGCACTCTTTACCTAAGAAATAAATAAAAATATTAAATATACAGTTTACAAGATTACCTTTTGTTGAGTTTTGAAGTACTTGAGTAATCGTAATAAAATAAATTACACTATATTGTCCATACACCAAGTTTTTTATGGTTTTATTTTCTGAAGACCATCGTATACAAACAGAATGGTGTATTATTTCTTTTGTTGCTTGGGGTTCTCTCCACAGATTCAACCAATGGCTCCAGCCTTCATGACCTCCTAAAGTAGTCCTGACAGAAACTCCAGGATGAGTTTCTGTGGAGAAATTTTCTCTGGAATTACCCAGTTGATCATATTCTCACCAACATATTTCAAAAAACAGTCATCTTTGGTATGGATCATCTATTCTTCTAGATATGGCAAACCACATCCTTAGTTATTTTCAGTACAGCACATGATCCCTCCTAGCACCTGCTTAACTTTGAACTTTATCCATTCTTGTATTCGTGAGATTCATTATTATCTGCATTACCACCATAGAGACTCACTGTGTAAGACTTTTCTGAATGATTATTTTCCAGATGAGGGTAGAGAAAGTCAATGGAACATTCAGTTCTCTCCTGAATATCAGTAATGACAGAGTCCCTGATAGCAGCAGTAACAGCAGAAGATCTTTATCCAACATTTGTTATTAATCCACATGCATGACTGAATGATTTAACAGTGTGTAGTTATATTTCTCCAATATGCTATCAGATGATCAAGAAAAGTCTGTTGTCTTGGACATTTTAAACCAAAAATCTGACACATTTCTGTATATAAGTCTGATTCAGAGTTCTTTCCTGTGTTCTGATTGAAGTTTCATGAGAACAACAAATATTGATACAAGTTTGGTGATGAGTTTCCTCACAGGAGATTCTCCAAGACCATTCCTTGGCTGTGGTGAAACAGCCCATCACAATCATAATATATTTATTTCCACTGTTAACAGCTCTCTCTCAGGTGATGCTCCAATGCAATAGTGCATTAATTGCTCATATTGTTTCTTTCATGGAACTTTCCACTCATAGCCAATACTCTATAGAACCCTGGTACCCAACAACATAGAAGTTTCCTCTTACTCTTTCCAGTGGCTTCTTAAAACCCAAGTGTTTGGCTACTGGCATGTCATGGAGATGACAGAGTACTTCAGAATGTAGAATGGGAAGTTCAAGCAAATAGTTTTTCATGTTTTACAAAATGATAACAGCTGGAATACAATTTAAGAAACTGTCTAGCCACAAGTAGGTTCTTTAGTGATGGTCATTCAGATATAATCAATCTTCCATGGATCTGTAGATGTTTCTTCTGTGCTGATTACACATCCCAGAAAACTGTCATTATCAAAAGGTTTGACATCAGACTTCTTACACAGTTCCTCAAAAGCAACTACTTTCAATGTTTAATAATATGGAAGTACAATCTGTACGGCATCACATCTTGCATTGTTCCTTTGACATGAATTTTACAATTTGTTGTGTTAAGAGCTCCAATAAAATGTTTATCTTTTAGATCCATGACAGTTCCATCAACCTTTACTCCATCAGGACATACTTGAATGCTTGGTTATGTTACGGCTCAGTAGCTATTTTTAACAAGTCTTGGTATTAGTACTACTTATGTCTCACAGTACAATAAATGCTCTCACCGAGATTTGGTGTGGCAATTGCCATGTAGTGCATAGAAATTTCTTTGTCATTGACTGTGAAGCTATTTGAAGCTGGACTAATTTCACATACACTTTTCCCCATGAAGTACATTTTGAATATGAACTCTGATGTGAATTACCCACACATCATGAAGCCTAGAAAAGTTTCCAGTATCAATCAACATACTGCAAGGCTTCCCATCAATTAACCTGTTTATTGTTTTGTTTTAAACAATGGACATTTTATTTCATTTGAGAGGGATTGGGTATTCCAATTTGAATTTCACCTCTTACATCCAGCTAATTCCTGTTTCTCAATGCTTGGATAGTCCTTTATCATTTTCTCTTTACCTAGCCTTGAAGACATATACCTCAGAGTCTTAATAGCTGTTGATTCTCAGTGTTGGCTGTGTTGGCCAGGTTTTCCACACCTGTAGCAATTCACTCTTTCTAGTTTTTATTTCCTACAAACTTTGTTTGCAGTTCCAGGTATACGTATTTTCAAGTTACACTTGAAATACTTATTATCTTGTTCTTTATTTCCTCCATTCTATACAAGCTGTGTAAATAATCCCTTTAGTTTTCTAAACTGTCATCTGAAGGAACTAATGGTTCAACACTATCTGATCTAACAGCCCCATACCTTTAAAGTGGTGTTTCTATTTATGTATCTTCAATTGTTATGAATCATAATTCCACTACCAACTGAAGAGCTTCTTTTGTGTGTGTGTAAGAACTGAAATACCTTTCACATTTTACTTAACTTCAAGAAAATAGAACTTTGTAACAAAATCCAGAATTTATCAGTTTATATCTACAAAAACTTATTTTTATAAATACCAATTATCAGCTTTGTCCAAATTGATATTTTTGTCTTGCATGCCAGTTTACCATACTTGATACATGCACATAAAATAAAGAAAACATGCACTAACCAGATTTTCGTTTTTCTAGATTTGAGTCTTGACACGTTGTCTGGTTTCTTAAAAAATCGAAGAACAGTAACGATATTAAAAAATATATAATTTAGTTAATCAAAAATTTCATTTTGAACAAGTAGCTAAAAAAACTACTTGTAAGTGTGACTTGTTGGGTAAATCTATTATTATAAGCTAGAATTACTTGGTTAAACAGCTTCAATAATAATCCATACCACAATAACTCTATACAATGGACAGATTGTAAAATTTCATTGCAAAATTTAACATTCTAAAACCTATTGGGCTACAAGACTATATGATTAATGAAGTGATAGTCAGTGTTGTGAAAACTAACTTCTAGGTATCAAAACTAACAAATACAATATTTAACAAAATAAAGTTCTAGTTGTCAAAAGTATAGCAGATCCTCCAAACAGATATACCATACAATAGATACAAAGTACAGAACTTTTTTTCAGTATAGCTGTTTCAATTTAGAATTTAAAACATTGTGTATAAGTAATACAATGAGAAACAAATAAATTTGGAAAGCAATAGTCAAAAATAAATATTATTCTACAAAATTTGTTTAAAAATGCTATTTTTAAATAGAATTTCAATAAAATTCTTAAAGCTAACAAAACCAAAATCTGAAGAAGCAGAACAAGAAGGAAAGAAAATTAAAACATTCAATGCCCAACTTAACCCTAATTCATTTCTTAAGTATGAAATACCTAACAATTTAACTTTTCTGTATGTAACTATCAACCCAAACTTTGTTGGACTAATTCATCAGTTTAAATATACACACAAAAGGAAACAAGTTTTACCTGAATCCACAAGTACAATACCTTGTTATATGAATGATCACTTGGATACTAAGGAGGAAGAAAAGCCTTTATGTAAAATGCAATCCTTCTGATTGTCCACGGGAACTAATAAGTAAAGATAATTGGGAAACTTTGGTTGATCCTGTGGTGTCAAAGGGTTGTTTTCTAGAAGAGGATCTCCAGGTGCAATTAGTTTATTTGGGACATAGCTTGTCCTATTACAAGTGGTTAAAGAACCAGTCCTTTCCAAATGATCAACAGTCTGATCTTGTTGCTTGCAAAATGACAAGGAGTTTTCCTCCATTGTAGCGTATATAGTACTATCATCTTGAGTCTTGATCATATGACCGAAAATTGTAGGAGATGGGTTTATCTGAGAAACCTGACAACTAGACACATCAGGAAACAACTGATGAACTTGCTGGCTATTTAATATCTCTGGTTGTTGATATTCATGTTGATTCTGATACTTTGAAAGTTGCATTAAATCTGAGTTGTCAACAGTCTTAATTATATTTGAATTATTTTTGGTAGTCTCTTGTAATATTAATGCCTGTTCTGAATTTACTGTGCCTTCTGAATGACTAGTATTTGGCATAAGCCTTTCATCAGTTAAGTTGGAAGAAATATTTATGATTTGAGGGTTCCATTGTCTTTGTTTCTGCCTATCAGAGTCTGATAAAGCTCCAATGTTTTGAGATACACTCCAAAGGAATGCTAAAAACTGCAACTGTGATGCTGCAGATTGTGTTTCTGAGCTAAGCAACTGTCTAATACTGTTTGGAATCATGGCAACCTGACGATTTTGACTGACAGGAAGTGGTGTATACTGGATTCTGTTGGATCTGGAAGGTTCATTAAAAACTGGAGTTATTTGATGGTACTTGTTTAAATATTTAAACATTTGTATAATACTTTTCAGGTCTGTTTTGTAAATATATGTAAAAACTATATATATACCTTATCCAGTTCTCTTCTTTTTTTTTTAAAGTCTAAAAAGTGTTTACATTTTAGGCTAATATTTAACACTTTTTAAAAATGAAATGCTCAATATTTCCAACATGAACATACTTTAAGCTTTTGAAAACAGAATTTCAAATCAACATACTGGAGAATATTTTAAAACAAGGGGAAATAGAGATGAGGTTGTCTATGTTATATTAAAATGATCTGAAATATGCAGTTTAGTGAGCTATATAACAAACACAGCCAATACAAAGTTGTGGTGAAATGACACGCATCAGAACTATATTAAAATACTGTTTGGTATCTTATAGGTAATGTGATGCCACAGAAAACTAATCTCTTTTGAGAAGTGTGTATTGCAGTCCTAATTAAATGAAAAGCATTCAAGTTCAAGTTGGAGATGTAGAATTTCTAAGACTGGAAATCCCTTAAATTTAATGGCACTGGAAAGCAAAGAAATGTATGTCCAGAAAGAGTCCTACAAGTAGTTTCTGCAGCTAAAATAAGCAAATTGTTCCATCCCATAAAAGGTAAGGATTCAATATAAAAGTCAGTTGCAAAGCCATCCAAGTGCCCATGCAAGGGTCACAATATAATTAATAATAATTTCCCCTCTTGAAAAGCACCACAAGTCACATGTGTATAACTTACTTCCACCCTATTCCCAGGAAAGGAAGAACATCAGCAAAAAATGTATTAACTGAGATGTAGATGGGGAAAAATAGAACCACATAGTAACAATTGAGATGTATGTAATTTTATAACTGACAAAATTTGTACCACTTTCTACCACCACCAAGTGGGAAAAAAACAAAATATGATTTTCAGGAGTTTCTCATCATGGCTACTTTATCCCATTTTTCATTTCCCTTAAACAGAAAAATTCTAATCTGTATTTGAATGGATATTCTGATTTTGGTAAGTAGTGTGATTAAGTGGCTTTGCATTTTGAACTCATAGTACACTGGTTGTGAGTTTGAAGCTGGCCTGCACTGTTCTACTGTGTCACAGAACAAAACACTTTACTAAAAGCATTTCAATTTACCCAGTGTGAGGGATACCAGTCCTTATAAATAAATTCAACATGGGCATCCCACCCAGGAAGAATGGGTCACAATTCTCATTTGCTCAAAATGAGTTTGAAAGCATTGGGTATATATTCTTTCCAAACTTATGACAAGGATTTAGCTTATATTACAAGTCAAATACAACCTTTCATGTCATAGATATATGGGCTCATATATGAGGGCTTCAATACAAGATAAAACTATCAGTTTAGATTTAACATGAAAGTAACTATCTACCCCTCTGCCCAGGCATCATTCGTGCATGTCACAAAGTTTTAG
This sequence comes from Tachypleus tridentatus, assembly GCF_004210375.1. NCBI lineage: Eukaryota > Metazoa > Arthropoda > Merostomata > Xiphosura > Limulidae > Tachypleus > Tachypleus tridentatus. Next base: position 66,207,932 of record NW_027467782.1, on the reverse strand, counting down.
TGACTTACATTTAGAATTTTAACTAACTACTTTTCATGTTATACGAATTAAAATAGCATAAAATCATAGCTAATAATCCATAATTTAATAGTACACAAGCTTTAAATTCTTAATTTTATAAGACAATATATAAAAACTCCTTAGTTTTCTCTGTCATAAATGTGACATTTTTTCTGTGTCCCTTTCTCTATTTTATTCACCATTCCTCAAATAAGTACAAAATTTAGTGTAAATTACCACAAAATCATCATTATTTAGTCAAACCATTCTTTTATAGCCTTCAATTTTGTTTAGTTCCAGAGCTATCAAATAGAAAACTCTTGCCACACCCAGCTGTCACATTTTCTGTTTTGTTGATGGTGCTCATTTATGTTTAATTCTATATTATGTATAACCAACAGAAAGCCAAGATTTTCATCCATGAAATGATGTATTATATAACAATGGCTTCTTAACATAGAATTCTCAATTTCTCTATTAATACAAGTTTCAGATGAAAGACAATGACTAGCTTGGATAAATTTGTAAAAGCACTTATCCCATAATTGAAAAGCCAGAAAAACTGTAATAGTTAGGGGAAATTACACGTATCATTACTTTTTTTTTTCATGTTTATTCATTGTTTATTATTACGAATGCAACTTAGATGTAAATATACAGATCTCTTTAGGTTAGTTAACATTAGATTAGGCACAATAAATAATAAGTCTTCATGGGGCAAGTGCACGAGCAGTTCATATGTAATGTAATTCAAGAGCATGCTCCTCACAGTGACATACAACTTATAGCAGTGCAAGCAATTGTTAGACGTGGTTCAAAATGTAATAAAACAATAAAGTTAAGTATCAATAGATGTTTCATGTTACAAATTGAAGTCATTTAAGAAAGAAAAAAGGGTAATTTAAATTTATTTTGATTTTATTTTCGTGATTACATTCAGTCAAACTGATCAATCTTTTATAGAGTTAAGGCAGAGAAAATAACAGACAAAATATAATTTAACTAAAAACAAACATTTGAAATGTATTTAACAAGTTTTTAGAGAATACTCAAACGAAATTATAAGATTTTGAGATGAAGTATTTTTAATATTCACTTTGCATACAGTTTAGTAAAAAACAATTCAATATACTCAGAGACAAATTGTTTTCTTTTAGTTTACTGAAAATAATTCACTAAAAAAATGTCATCAGTCAAATTGACCAAGTGCATGTTGAAAGAGTTAAAGAAATAAAAAATGTGGTAATTATACACACTACATTTTTCATTGTTAGTGTGTTTTATTTTAAGCCTCATGAAATTTAGTTTGTTCCTATAAAATGACAGAATGAACCTAACTTTATTTTAAATTTAAAAATAGATATTACTGCTAAAAATTTACAAAACACGTGTACATATACTCACAAATATAAAACAGAAATAAAGAAATACGTACATGTTTCCCAAGTCTGTCGTTACATTGTTTGAATGATTGTAGGGCTTGCCCTAAAAGCAAGTATGAAAATTATACTTAAAACTAAAGTTCCTGATTCTTAAACAACTAATAATTTTCTGGCAATGCATAAGCAAACATGTAAAACTAATTATCTAATAAAATTTAAGAAAAGCAGTTTTAAAATTTTACTCAACATACTTTCCATGCTAATAATAAAATGTTCTCATGAGAAAAAAAAAAAACTATTCTTAACAATAAACAATTTCATATATTGAGCATTTTTATTGCTACCATGCTCAAATATTCCAGAAGTCATTTGCTATGAACACATTATTTTATTTAGTTTTGACATTTTTTTATAAATTACATGTCAATTTAAATTCAAGACTATGCCATGAGTTGGATATACAAGACTGTTAAGTGTGAGCATTACTATTTAATTTATTTTGTGACTTAATAATCAATGGTTATTTTCATAATATGAAGGTTAAAAGTAATTATTTTAAACGTGATAGTTATACTTATTAAGAGTCGTACACTGTGTGTTGTAGTGTTGTTGCTGCAAAATTATTTGAACCTTTGGTATTTTTCTCACCAAGTGAGTACTGTTACATTATAATATTGCTTGTGTAGTTAAAAGAAAGTTCAAGGCCTTTGTGAACAAGGTGTGTGTATGTTTATATATACACACACATACTAGGTGACCAAACAAAGCAACGGAAGAGACACTTCAGTCAGAAACAAGTTAGAAAACATGAAGTTAACACAATTCAATAGAGATAAGGAGTATAATTTGTCTTGTCAAAGGTTACTCCAAAGTCACTGAACCCATCTATGTGTACTTTGATCAAAAGGAGATAATTATTTGAAGTTCATGATACAACTGTGGTACTCCACAGGGGTAGCAAAAGCTGGATGGTTGGTTTGGCATTTTATGGCACAAAACAACTAGGCTATCTATGCCAAACATCCAGTAAAGAGTTAAAATTAAAGTAAAATTATTAAAATTCATAAAAGGAAATCAAGGTAAAACAAAACAAAGTTCAATTTTTGAATTAAAAACATAAAAAGCATTAAATCCAATTTTTATATCTAGTCTACAGCAATAAAAGAAAAACCACAGTGATACAAGTTGTGAAAGACTTTCTGTAGCTCGCCAGGATGACTGACGGGTAAGTTCAAAATCAGCGTTAGTCACCTGAAGCTGACCTTTCCAGTCCTGGTTTTGAGTTATTTGATGTTATAGCTGATTTCAGAGAGTAAAGTAATACTAGTTTTAATAGACTTGTAGCAAAATTTTAATTATTATAACTCACCAGGATGACTAAGGGTAGTTCAAACATCAGCATTAGACACCTGAAGATGGCCTTTCCAGTCCTAGTTTCGAAGTTATTTGATGTTACAACCATTTTCTAATTTCAAATTGAACTAGATGTACTTTGATTTTAAAAGGAAATCACATTAAAAAAAATGTCTAATTTATAAATTAAAACTTAAATAGCATTAAAAAACTAAAACATTTCTCAGGTGGACAGTGTCACCATAGCCAATAACACTGTTTATCGCTACGGATAAACCTTGGTACAAAATGTTTAAAATGGTGTGGACCTTCAGAGTCATAATGATGGCAAAATAGTACAATGTGGCTTATTGTAACCTGAGTGTTACACACACAACACATTGGTGCATCAGCCCCAGATAAAAGAAAACATTGAGTTAAAAAACTGTGAGCAATGCGTAATCTAGTTAGAACAAATTCTTCCTTCTTAACCTCATGGAAGCAAGATAGCCAAAGTCCAATAGAGGGTTTTATTTGGAAAAGCTTGTTTTCACGATGCTCACTTCAGGTTGAATGCCAACTGGCACGGAGTCGAGCCTTGTATACAGGACCATAGTCCATGTATGGAACAGGCACAGCAGTGATAGTGCCAGAGTAGACAGATTTAGCTGTGGTGTTGAGCCTGTTCCTGCAAATACCAAGGTAGTCTGGTATCCAGAAGAACAGGATGTTACAGGAAGAACAAGTAGATGTTAAAGAGGAATAGGCCAATCGGTTTTGAATATCTGCGTGAACAGTATGAGAACTAACGGAAGCAATTCCAGGGCCACTAGAGAATTAAGCAAGTCAGTATAAATAGTGCAATTTGAGTACTACTTTGCTTCTAGGTGATCCAGGGCAAGAGAAATGGCATACAGTTAAACAGTGAATACAGAAACTGTAGAGGGGATTGTGTACACAACCACCAACCCAAAACAAACCATGGCAGAGCCCACAGAGTCACAGAGAACCAACTGTATAAGTAGGAATGGAAGGATGGTTCAAAAGATGTTCAGCAAATGACAGTATTTCCAATCAGGAGTATCTGCTTTTCTCAGATGACTTAAAGAAAGGTCACATTTGGGGACTGTAATAAGCCATGGTGGGATGGGCTGACCAGTGGATACAGCAATGCTATCCAAGGACAAACCTAATTCATCCAACTGCACCTGGATACAAAGACCAAAAGGAGCAATGGCAGATTGCCTGTTCTGAAAAAGCATGGCTCACCAAGGAAGGAAAACAACCACAGGTGGGATGCTGTGGTAAGGATTGAGGTTTTGAAGCATAAAGTAAAAACAGTTGCAAATGACAGAGGGTAGAGGAGGTTGATGAGACTATGTATAAGCTCTGAATTGGGGAAGTGTGAAAGCACCAATGCAGAGCCAAAATCCCTCATGATGAATGAGGTCTAGCATCTTCAAGGCTGAAGTCCTGGCACAGCCATAAACCAGTGACCTATAGTCTAGTTTTTATCAAATAAGAGCATAATATATCTTTAGCATGGAACATTGATTCACTCCCAAGGAATGGAAGAGAGGACATGGAGAATGTTCAGTGCTCTTGTGCATTTGGCCATGAGCTGCTTGACATTCAACTTACATTCAAAGAAAAGCCCCAAGAACATTGTCTCAGGGACCACAGGTAGAACCAACTTCACTGATACAGAGTTCAGGATCAGGTTGAATACCCCATTAGTGGCAAAAGTGCATGCAAACGGTTTTAGAGAGAGAGAAGTTAAATCTGTTTGATGTGGTCCACTTAAGTAAACAATTGAAGGCAGTCTGTAACTGCCACTCAATATACCTCATGTTCAATGACTGACATACGATGTGAAAGTTGTCAACATAGAGCCCATTTGCAACAGTAAGAGAGTTGTTCAGTGATGGCATTAATCTTTATAGTAAAAGTGTGACACTCAAAACACAGCCTTGAGGGACTCCAAGTTCCTGTAGAAAAGAATGAGAATGTGTCAAACCCACACAAACTTGGAATCTCCATAAAAAACTTAACAAAATGTACAAATGCCCACATAACCCACATAAATGGAGGTCTCAAGAAAATGCCATACTTTCATGTTGTATCATAAGCCTTCTCAGCATCAGAGTATATTGATACAAGATGTTATAGTTTGAGATAGGCTTTTCTAATTGACGTTTCAAGTTGAATCAGGTGGTCCATGGTGAAGCACTGTTGTTGGAACCCACATTGGGAGAGGAGGTTGTTTGATTTGAGGAACCAAACAAGATGAGCATTAACCATCCTCTCTAAGGTCTTACAGAAACAGCTCATCAAAGCAACTGGACGATAGTTTGAAAGAAACTTTAGGCCGCCAGAAATGTAGGACCATAGCCCAGCACCAGGCATCAGGAAAACATTCTCTTGCCAATCAAAAACAATCAGAAGAAGAGCAAGAGATATATGGCATAGCATTTCTTAGTGTATATTATCAGGTTTGATCGATGAAGGGCCAGTTTGAGTTCCAGTTTGGGATGATTATAATCACAGAGACAATCAGCTTGAAAAGAAAGAGGTGGTAGCTCTGCCCGAGTCTTGATGGCTGAGAAGTAGAGGATGAAGCAGAAGTGCTAGATACCTGGCAAAAGCTTTCACCCAGAGTATCAGTGATGTACCAGATATCAGCTACTTCCTGGCCATCAAGAGCAAGATCAAGAGGGGACAGAATTATATTGCCCACTGACCTTCCAAATCTTGTCCCATATGACTTTTGAACTGGTGATAGAAGATATGATGGTTGTGAACTTAATCCAAAGTTCCTTCTGGCTTTGACATCTTACCCACCGAGCATGTGCACGGAACTGCTGGAAAGCAATGTGGTGCGAGAGTGTGGAATATCTATGTAAGAAGCTCGTTTTGAACCTTCCATGCCATGTGGCAGGCAGGATTCCACCAAGGATGAGGATTCCATGGAAAACATGTTGAGGATTTAGGAATACATTGAGCAGCTGTCTATATAATAGTCAGTTACTGCTGGCACACAGTCCTCTTAAGTTCTGCAAGAGCAGTGAAAGAGGGCCAGTTTGCATCAACCATGGCCAGTCACTCTCAAAATTATAGGAAAATGATCACTGCATCATGTGTTATTGTCAACTCTCTATGAAAAGTGGGAGAACAGTGAAGGGAGCCAACTGAGAGATCAATAACATTAAAGGACTGACTAGGTGCATGAAAATAAGTAAAATAAGAACCAGTATTGAAAAGAGGAAGGTTGTGATCAGAGAGCATACGCTCTACAGAATGACCCCTCCCATCAATATCAGCACTTTCCCAGAGGAGATAATGTCCATTAAAGTATCCCAGGATTAAAAGGGAGGTGACAACTGTTCAATGAGAGTATCAAGGTTTGATTGATCATATGTCTCTCTAGGCAACAGGTAGAGAAAACAAACAGTGATGGTACAACCCAAGGAAACACAGATGGCTACAGCCCAAGGGTGTGTCGAGTGGCAAAGACAGAGTGGGCACATGCTGATCAACCAACTGTGTCACCTGTCCATGCACTCATCCATCAGACAGCCTGTCATTTCTGTAAAAAAACTGCCAAAAGGTGACTGTATTGGCAGGTTTCATAAATGTTTCCTATAAGAAAAGACATACAGGATGGTAGGAAGCAATTAGTGCTTTGATGTTGTCCAGATTAGAATATAAACCTCAAAATTTCCACTGTATCAAGGTGGCCAATTTTATTAACGTGTAGGTGAATTGGGTGGAGAGTCTTTTGTTTACTGACCATGTCTTTTTTTTTTCTTTATTGTCATTATTCGAGGGAAATCTGTTGACCTCCATGGATCCTGACCTGGGTTGAAGGGTTAGGTCTTTGTTATTCCAGCAACTGAAGACGTGAACAAATGATCATTTTGCATTTTGGGGTGAGAGAAAAAGTACCTGAGGAAATGCCTGTACCCCAAACCAAAGGAAGTGGATCTTTGAGTTTGCTAATGAATGTTAGAGACAGAGATGGGTGTTGACATTGATTCATCAACTTTTAACCATGGAGGTCAAAAGGCTTTTCATTTGGTTTGAGAATGATTCTTTTGAAGGCACACAGTGATCCATCTGCAGTCCCACTGTAGTAGTAGAATGAAGTGCAGCAGCACACGTCTGATATGAAGTGGTGAACAGCAACTTCGAGCCTGATAAGCTCGATAAGTAAGCAATGTTTTGAATCATCTTCAAACACTGCACCTTTTTTACTTCTAACCATTTAGGCAGGAGCAAAAGTAGCATGGGTGAGAGCCATTGCAATTGACGCAATGAGAGTCCTTGCCACTGCAACGAGACGCTTGGGATACCAACCAATGACACTGGAAACATCTAAGAGGGTTTGGAATGTATGGCTGTAGTGTGTAATTAAAATCACCTGCCTTAATAGTGGCAGGTGGACATGGTGATGTAAATGTTAAAATGAGTGGAGATATGCCTCACTGCAGAAACTCCTTGGGTGGAGAAACCAGCCAGAATCTCTGACTCGGGATGTTATTCAAATCCCTCTCAACAATAACCCCTCATGACAAATTCAAAGTAGCATGAGGCATAACTTCAATAGGTATATATTATGTAAGAAGTTCACTGCCTGAGATGTGGATGTTCCACCAATTTGTCACTGAGAGCAAAGCTTTCTGACTGAGTTTAGAGTCAGCAAGTCCCTCTGACCAGGGGTGTGCCCACGCACCTATAACCAACTTCCTGCCCCAAAAAAACAAGCTTATTCGTATGCATTAATAAATTAAAAAAAAATTTCAAAATGCAAGCAATAATATTTTATATTTTGCATGAGTGATCATTTTAGTGCGACACTTGAAATTTAGAGTCCTTGCAGAGCTTGTCAATATCAGCTTTGACAGAAGTGGTTGCCACTTAACTGACTGGTCAAATGTTCATCAGTCAGCTGACTTCTACATTTGGTTTTGATGAGCTTCATTTTGGAGAAAATTGCTCACAGCAGTAGGTGCTACCAAAAAGGGAGGCAATTCTTTGTGCATGACGGACAAATTGGGAAACTTTTCACGCACACAGAGTTTGTAAAAGTCTAGCAAACTGTTTTCAGAGATTTCCTTTAGTGTCCATGTCAGCCTGCAGTTCAATGAGTTCCATTTGGCAATCATCAGGACTGTCTTCCACTGCCAAATCAAAGGTTGAGCAAACAATTTCAATCTAATTTCAGTTTGTCTGAAATCTGGAAATCTGTTTGCAAACTCATCATGCAGCTTTTGTACACTGGTTCCATATTTGGTGCAATCCAGATTAAGAAATTCCAGTTTCCTGGTTGCAAGACATGTAAAATGGGTCAATATGGCTCTTCTCAACTGAACCTGGAAAGTTCCAATTTCTTCTCAAAAGCACAAATATGCTCAAACAACTTATTCACAAGTTGACTTTTCCTTGTAGTTAAGTTTAAATCAGACAGATGCTGTGTAATGTCTGTGAGGAATGCTAAGTCATTCAGCCAGTTCTCATTGCTCAAGAAGTCCACATTCTGACGTTTGCTCCATGAAGAACTTAATCTCCTCTAGATTCCAGAATCTCTTCAAAGTAGCAGCTCTACTAAGCCAACGTACAGCAGAGAAGTACAAAACATCTGAATACTCACTGTCCAGCTCATCTAAAAAAGTTTTAAATTGTCGATGATTTAATCCTCGTGTTCAATATAATTTACGCATTGACGACATTTTTCATGACTTCTGCAAAATCCAGAACTTTGGTGCACAAGCTCTCTTGGTGAATAATGCAATGGCTTACAACTACGTCTTGTGCTCCAATTGCAGTTAGAAATTTCTTGGTGAATCCATTTGTCCTACCTGTCATGGAAGGAGCACCATCTGTTGTAACACCACATAATTTATAAGGATTCAGTTCAAACTTTTCTACAACCTTAAGCACTTGTTCACAAATATCCTGTCCTGTGGTTGTGGAGGAAAGGCTTGCCATATCTAAAAACTCTTCGAAAACATCAAAGCCTGCAGTAACAGCTCTGATGAAAATGACAAGTTGGGATGTGTCATTGATATCAGTGCTTTCATCCAAAGCCAGACTGAAAGCTTCACACGAATTCAATCTCTTTCAAAGTTTCTTTGATGTCCTCTGAAAGATCTTTTGTCCCATGAGACAGTAAAGCGGAAAGGCTAGTTTGCTCCACCAAATATTTTTTCTCTGGACATGCATATTCTGTGAATATTGTTAAACAATTTTAATAAATTCTCCATCACTGAAAGGCTTTCCCTTTTCTGCCATACATTCACAAAGCTTAAAACTCAGTTTTGTCACCAGTTCTGAATTTTTCTTGAAAGTGGTAAAACACCTTGTTGCTTTTCAATGGATGTTTTAAATGTTCAATTTTGTCCTTTCGTGCCTGACCAACAATTTCATCAAACTGGGAGGAGTGCTTAGTTGCGTAATGTCGCTTAATATTGTACTCTTTCATGACTGCAATTGTAGTTTGACAGACGAGGCAGACAACACCTTGATTATGTGGGACAACAAGATATTTTGTGCACCATTCACTGTTGAATAACCTTCCTCATCATCAATTTTTCGTTTCTTAACTGCTGACATTTTACTAGCCCTGAAATCAAAACAAAAATTATTCTCACGAAAATAGCAAAGTAGAAAAAACAGAATTTATTTACACATGGAACCTCTTATGGACAGAAACACATGTTTCTAAATTGGCATCCCGATCATAGCCTTCCGGTACTTAAATTAATTGAGAATAGCAAAATACAGTGTGACCTCGCCTATTCGCGGTTCGCCTTCGCGGCCCCGCATATTCACGGGTTATGCGCGAACTGCGTTTTGTAGGTCACAGAGACTGAAAGGGCTTTTCGAGGAGATTTCTGTTGTATTTACTCAATCAAGCCGTTTTATCAATTGTCGTCTTCACCAAACAAGATTGACTGCTATTGGCTGACTGCCTCAGCCCCCAACAACGCAAACGGCAAAGCACAGCCCGGTAACGCACGGTACAATTTAGTGAAATACATAACAGTATGCAATATTGCTACATTATTACTGCATCAATGAGTATAAGTATCATTAGTGTTTGGGAAGCATTTCATATAGTATATAATCGCATACATATACGTTTTAAAACTGCATCCAATATTGTTTTCGCTATTCGCGGGAGGGTAAAGAACGTAACCCCGCGAATAACGAGGTCACACTGTACATAGAATCAGATGCATCTGAAAGCAAAAATTTTAATAAATTCAGTAAAGTCACAACAATATGCTAAATAATAATCAATTTACCTTCAATCTCTTGTAGTAACTGTAAAGGTAATAAAATTTTCACCAATAATGAATGACGGACAGCAGAGGTTGGAAAATTGTCGCCAGCGGGCGAAGGCGAAGTTCAGGACATGACATTGAGTCGTAGACAATAGTGCTAGTGCACGTCACCTATTCATGCCCTAAGGAGGACCAATCGAATTCGGCCTGCTCCTCTCTAGCAAAGATAATTTTAGAAGTTTGTCGAGTCGAAGCCTGGGAATCCCGTAGGATCGATGCTTTAAAAATATTCCATTTGCGTTGGATTACAGATCAGGCCACATGATTAGATTACAACAACTATGGCCACACTAAATGGCTTGGCGGGCCGGGTTGTGGCCCGCGGGCCGCCTGTTGCACACCCCTGCTCTAGACTCTTCTCAATGAAAAAGGGGAGACATTTGCCCTAAAAGTTTGTCTGAAAGAGAATGTACTACAAGAAAATGAGATACAAGTGTTACAGATGTTGAAGATTGCCGCTCAGAATCTTCAAGACGTGGTCGTTTACCTATGAACTGTTTTTTCATTATTTATTTAAGATTTTATTTGGAGGATCCATAATAAAAAAATTTGTCTATACCCACTGATTCCACCTATCATGGAGACCTATGAGGAGACTACTGCAATGTCAAATAAGGACACTGCAGCAATGCCAGGATTTTGTGAGCACATTACCCAAACACCAGCATCAGATATAATGTCTACAACACCTAATAAAACATCCAACACAGGTACTTAGTTGAACCTAGCCCAAGTGGACCAGCCGACACTAGGGAGGCCATACCCCAAGGTTGCCCATCTACAGGAATTCAAGGCCAAAGTGGTATGTTAGGATTGGACCCCTCAACCACCAGGATCCTCTCCTCCCCTTTATGGGTCACCACGCATGGCAAACACGTGGGTGGATGTTTAGATCCCAGAGGAGGTAAACTGAAAGAACAGAACCTTCCTGGGAGGTCCCTCACAATGTACAGGAATCCACACTGAGAGGGTAGCAAAAGTGAACTATTCACTGATACTATTGTGATAAGAGTTAGAGAAAAAAAATCATCTTGTCAGTTGGATTATAAAGTAATTATAAAATAATTTAGTTATAGATGCAACTTATGTACATAATTTTACACAATAGGAAACCTATTTTTGTCTTGTTTTGAATAGATTACTTTAAACAAGTTGATTGTGTACTGTCCATTTTCTGTTTGAATCTATCTCCAACAAATCATGAAAACCTACTGTAAAAGAATCCCAGCTACATATACAAAATTCTGACACCATGTGAATATTAAATTTAAGACTTCTCAATGTAATTCAAAAATATAATTAAAATGTCAATAGCTGCTATCTAGATGGTGAATGAAAAGTTTAATATATCACTGTATTAATTTTAATTATAATTTTAAGTAGAAAAAACAGATCTTCAATAATGCTACAAACATTCATACAAAACAAGTAAACAAACAAGAAAATAAAGACTAAAATAAAAAAGTGCCAACGGCTGTTTGTAAGATTCAAGTTGAGAAAGTACAAATCTTTAAATCTATTTGTATATCAGTATACACTTAATGCAATTTAATAGTAACGTTAGATTAGAGTAGAAACCAACATGTAAGGAACAAAAGTTAAGTACTGCACAAATAATGTAAGTTTACCTGAGTAAATAAGTATGTCAGTTGATCAGATGGATGATGACTACGAAATTGAGGATGGAATGATTCGGGGTAATGTTCAATTTTTTCATCCAATTAGTGTAGTTCAAATTAAGAGTCTGGGAGGAATATAACATCTGTTTTACTAGAGGATAGCATGTTTTCTATGTGAAGTTTGAAGTGCAGTTGGTGTGTTTTGAAAACGTTGGTGCCACTATTATTAGATAGTAAATTGGAAATTGCTGAAGAGAAAACAGTCTGTTTTGAAGAAATTGAAATAAACTTCCTCCTGAAGTGATGGGTGTTGTATCAACATCAGTGTTGACTAAGTAGCTGGTTAAAACTGTAGGAGATGCATTTCTAAGAGAAGTCTGAAACTTGGATACAACAAGAGAAAGTTGCTGAGCTTCCTGGCTATTTACTATTCCTGGTTGTTGCTGTTGAGAAAAATTAGAAAAGTTATTCTCTTTGCTTTGATTCTGATAATCTGGAAGCTTTAAAGAAGCTGTTCATGCTTTCTTTCACATCCAAATAATTTTCTACAATCTCTCTTTTCTCCAACATGCTTTGAATTTATGTCCTGTGAGCAAAGAGTATTCTGTCCATAATCTTGTGCTACAAGAGAAACAGCAGTGTTTATGGTTTGAGAGTTGTATTGTTCCTGACTTTGTCTGTTATCATATTTGTTCCCAGTATCTAATAGGACTTCAATTTGTTTAGAAGTGTACTGGTTCTGATTGAATGTGTTCAATTGCAGTTGTGATTCTGAAGACAGTTGTTCTAAACCACTCTGCTCTGAAATCACAATTGAAGTGGTAGAAATATCATCAGGATGAGGTGAAACAGCATCAGAATCTTGGATAACACTTGTAATATTATGGTAACACTCTTTGTGATGCTTTAAAAATGCAAAATTTGTGTTGCTTTTTTCACAACCTTTGCATCACAAGAAAATGGTTTCTTGTTCTGATGACTAAACATGTGCCTGATCCTAATAATTAAAATTTCAAACGTTATTTTTTCAACATTATTTTATAATCTGTATTTGTAATTTTAAAAAAACATTGATATAAAACTTTAATAAGTTTAAATGAAACTGCCGTTAAGTTTTTTTGTCTAAAAAAAACCTACAAATGTGTTTTGCAAAATACCATATATTGTATTCTTAAATTTCTGGAAATAAATATGAATTTCTAAAAAATTGTATGTTATACACATCCACAAAGATGTTTACAGAATCATTCACTATATAAATTTTGAAAAATAGAGTAATAATATATAACAGTACTGTCTGTTGTATAACTACTTCACAGAATGTGAAAGGATCTTCAAAACTGATCTGGAAGTTCATTAGGTCCAAGTGGGAATGAATACAAATTTTCAATTTTCCAAGTGCAGTTTTTATACGTTTAACTACTACCTCATCCCTTGTGGATGGAATTTCACCATATTTGATAGTGATTTATTGGGTTGATAGAGAGATAAATTTTCAGTTTTCCAGTATATAATTTGCATTTTTTTACCATTACTTTACCTTGTAAATGGATCTTCATCAAATCTGGTATGCAGGTTCATTGGGTCTATGTGGAGATACATGCAAGTTTATGATTTCACATTTTATATTTTGCAGTTTTTTATGGGCATATTTTATACTTACATGCAAGGGAAGCAACTTTTAATGTTCTAAGATAACCTTTCATTAATCATGTTTTTGATTTTTTTTGGCATTACAATAAAATTAACCACACAAAAGGTGTGTCAATATAATGTATCTGAACATTTTAAAGAAGTTACCCTATTATCTTAGAAATTTCACAACTTAAAACAAATATCAATAAAACCTCTAAATATTAATTTATTTATTAATTTTAAGATACTTAATGGTTATCATTTTCTGGTCATATTCTTTACATTTTATTACACAGTTTTGGTTATAAACTTGTAACAGAATTAAAGAAATTATTACACAGTTTTAACATTAATTTTTCCCTTTGTGCAAAAGTAGTCAAATGTAATAAAGAAGATTAGCTAAATGTAATTAATATTAAGAGTTTATATGGTGACTGTCAACCTAATTACAAACATGTAACATCTAGAGGAGATAATATTACACAAAATTAGAATGAAGAAGCACTTAAATGAAAACACACTCTAACACATCATTTTTACTGAATCAATTACAGATAGAGTATGATTTAAAGATGGCCTCACATTCTGATGAAAATGGACAAGGTTAAACCTTTTGATAATTTCTATTCATACTCACAAATAGTTATGTTGTATGAAAGCCCTATGGCACACTGGACAGACAAACTTTCTTTCATCAACAGGAACAGGCCTGTACTTGGTGAGTGCACTGGATTTGGCAGACCCTTTCTTATAAACTATATATGGTTTTTTATGAAGACGATTTAGAGATGAACAAGATTTCAGTTTCAGTTTAATTATGTTAGAATATGCTGGTTGGTTGAAACTTCCTGAAAGATAATTATGATCACAATGATGTTTGTCCAAGAAATTATTCAAATATAATTAACAAAATCAATACAGCATGAAATATAAACTTGTTTTGTCAACACGTATTGCAAAATTAAGACCTCTAGACTATTCTCAAATGAACGTCACAAAATTGTGCATCTCCCTTTAATATTTATGATATGCAAATTTATTTAGGCTTAAAACAAAATTACTTTAAACATGTATCTAAATTTGAAATAATGTACTTACTAAATGAATCTCCAGAATCACCAACTCCATCTTCACTGTTATCACAATTTGAAGAGCTAACATTATATCCAGAGGTCTGAGGTGATAGATGCAATTTTTTATTTGTTTTCAGTGTTTCACAATTCATCTTACCAGGTATTAAACTGAAAGCAGCATTAGAAGTAAAATCTGGGACTTGCATAGCTGATACAGGAACAAGGACATCACAACTAGTTAATGAAGTTGTGACTGGAACATTATACTCCTCTTCCTGCAACATACCATTTTCTTTATCATTTATAGAACACAATGTCACAGCCATTCTGCCAAGATCTAGAAATAAAATTTTCTGTCAGGCTTTTAGTTTAAGACTTGGACATCTAGCATTCTGACATGAAGACACAGCCATAACTGAAATATGAAATAATCTAGAATCTATTTGCTCCACTATTATTAATATTTTCCTCCTTATTACCATAACAAACCACTTTAATGATTTTGAACTAATGACTGAGTTTAGTACAAGATGGTATGAAGGGTAATTTGTTCTTTTCCCAGTTCTGTTTTATGTTTCACAACAACTGTGTTATCTGTGTAATGATGATGATTCTCTTTGTGTCTCTTCAAAGAACTTTCAGTGAAACAGGTTTTTTCACAACCTTTAAAATCACAAATTATCTTCTTCCTGATGCCATGGACAAGCATATGTTGATTTCTAAATGTAAAATATTCAGTTATTATTCTTTATTCATAAATTAATTTTATAAATGTTTTCTTTTATTTTATTCTTACACCATGACTGATTACAAAATAAGAGATACAAAGTAAAGATAAGTTATTTTACAACCAGGATATCACAGTCATGACAAGGTAAAATCACTTATAAATAATGCCAATCAATCACTCTCCTCAATTCACAGTTCTGAAAATAAGACATATAGTGAACAACATGTTTTCTTAAATTAAAATCATTTCCACCCAGCCCATACAAATGAACATTTAGAAGTAAATTATAAAAGGATATCAATATAAATATTTTTGATAAAAGAAAATATTTTGATTTTCCAATTTATGATTTACCCTCCTTATATAGTAATGTGCCATACCCACCCTATTAAAAATATTATAACTTTGTAGTTATTCAGATATTGTAAAGTTTGTAATAAATTACAATATTTCATTAATAATGTTGATACACTGAGAAGAAAATTAATAGTTAATGGATTTAATAAAGAAATTTTAGATAAAATTATTATATTATTCTGTAATAAATAAAAGAAAGTAAAATCAGTGAAATTCTATTAAAAATTACTAAAAAAATTGTTTATTAAAAATAAGGTAATCTAAGAACTTGGCACTACTTTATGTGAATGTACACCTTAAGCTGCATATAGCATGACAGTTACAGTAAACTATCACTTTGCTAATATCATGTTAATTAGTGCCTCTACCATATTTGGGACAGGAATGCTAACTTCAAGAGGCAAGTTTAATCTTTTACCCCAAATGGTAGTACCTTACTTTCATTTTTTTATTAATTTATTTATTATCATTTTTCATCTTTTAAATTTATCTTTTCTTATTCTAACTTGGAAGAGCAGTCACCTTACCACAACTGTCTGCAGGCAGTGAAGGGTGATATAGATGTGGGACATTAAGGGCTTGAGCACCCACATCTTGCTCTCCTAATTTCTCTTCTTATGCGACACTAGTAAATTGGAGGTTAAGACTGAGAGACAGTGTATCCCCACAATGTGAGTCCTACTTCCACAGTCACCTCCAAACCTGGGATACATTTTATAATCCCTCATTGTAGCTTGTACCCTAGAATCTGTTTTGAAAATGTGTAGCATATTTTAAAAATTTCATAATGTGTTTTGGTTTGTGGTTTGAAAATTTTATAGTTACAATATAATTAATCAGAGGTTGGGATTTTCTGTTTTTAATACAATCCTTCCTCATGATTTTGTTTATTCATTTAACTTCATTTAGATATAATTTAATATGAATACAATATATATAAAAACACATA